>NC_048308.1:16334679-16553812 GCF_013100865.1 Trachemys scripta elegans | reverse complement strand
GAAGTAACTCCCTGCTCTCCATGTGTCAGTATATAATGCCTGCATCTGTAACTTTCACTCTATGCATCCGAAGAAGTGAGGTTTTTACTCACGAAAGCTTATGCCCAAATAAATCTGTTAGTCTTTAAGGTGCCACCAGACTCCTTGTTGTTTTTGTAGATACAGACTAACACGGCTACCCCCTGATACTTTAGTTTGAAGAAGCTGTTTTTGAGTCACTTTTATCAGCTGCTGTCATGGGTTCCTTAAAGAAGAGGACTTACAGGTGTCAAACACAGTTGGACTTATTGGGTTAACAAGGTAAGGGTGGTGCAGCCCAGAGATCTGGCCTGTGTGGTTCTTTCCAGAGAGGGGTGAAGGTAGTGAAACCTGTCATGAAAGGGACTAAGGAGGGTCTAAAGCTCAGCTTGCCCTGTAACTGTGACGCCTCCTGTTACATGCTACTCTCTATGTGGCCTAAAAGTCTTGCAGCTCTTTTAAACAGAATTATATTTGTTATTTTGAGCCTAGTCCAACGCCCACAAAAGTCCCTGGAAAATCCAGTTTTCCCCAAATATGTCTGTGGGAAGATGGTTTCTGAGGTTTTGGTTTGATCCATTGTAGTGAAAGAGGTCAATTTAAAAGCCTGGATCAGGATGTGGGTCTAACTGGCTGCAAGTTCAGTGGTGAGGTGTGCAGGTTGGGATTCAGGGTTTGTTTCAGGCCTATCTCTAATGTTAATATCTGTGTGGTGTGTTGAAGATGCAAAATGAAATACAAATGCTAAGTTTATTACAATTATTCTTTGCAGTTTACTACAAACAATGTAGACTGCAATCTGTAGTACTGTAAGTGGACACAAAATAGTGGTTGCTGTCTATGCACATAGCTGTTATTCTGTATTGAATGATTAAATGGATTTTGCCTGTGGTACATGATGCAAGCCAGTTCTGTGAAACTCTGGCAGAGGATACACTATCAAAGCATGAGAGGGCTAAGATAAGAGTAGCTCTGCCACAAAGTCTACTTGCTTTTATGTATTTGCCTCCAAGTTCCCAGTCCTCGAACTCATCACCTGTGTATGTGAGGATACTATAATTCAATGATAAATAATAATAATAGTAATCACTGAATTCTCATGCTACTTTGATACTGTCATGTCATTTCCATCTCTCCATTATCAGGAGATAAAAATCAACGTTAAAATATGTCAACAGTAACCTTAATTCTACTTAATTCAACCATTATTTAATTTGATCTTCTGCAATCCAAAGAAAGCCACATATGTCTACTTCATCTTTAAATGTAAGAAACCTGTCTGCAGCGGTGACCAGTGGGGGGGGGGGGGGGAGCATGCGGGGGTCATGTGCCCCCCCCGAAGTTGCTGCTTGGCTTGTACTGAGCATACTCACACAGACTGAGCAGGCTCAGTAACATCTGCTGAAGTCACTGCCCTCATTCTGCCCCTCCCCTCACGTCTGTTTACTAGAGGGCAGGCCTGGGAGGGGAATCAAGATGGATGGCCTAAGAGAGTGAGAGGCACTCTATTATCTTTCCTGTGGATATTTTATATTTGTTACTTCTTTGCTGTTTTCCTTAATCTAAAATAAAAGCCATTTACTCTGCAATTACATTTTTCTCTTTGTGAATCAAAAACCATAATGCTCAGGCCCCGCGGCCAGATTTTCAAGTCTTCAGCACCTACAATTGCAGCTCATCTCTCACTTAGGGCCAGAGTTTCAAGACTTGCTTAAACCCAGAGCCGGCTCTAGGCATCAGCAAACCAAGCACATGCTTGGGGTGGCACATTTTCAAGGGCGGCATTCTGACCATTTTTTTTTTTTTTTTTTTTGCTTCCGGCTGCAAAAGCGTAGAGCCGGCCCTGACCGCAGCAGTGCCTCCGGGGGGGGGGGGGCGCCCTGGGGCCACTGCGGTTCGCGCCGCAGGGGAATAGCGCTGCACCTTGTGGCTGGGCCGGACAGGCTCCAAACGGGGGACACTTGGGCTGGGGGCTGCCCCGTGGGGCACACGGAGCCACCTGCAGGTGCTGCAGGGTGGCTGCCCCCTAGCGGCGCAGCCAGGGCTGGGCGAAGCGGCCCAAGCCGCCCAGGGGGTGCGGCAGGGCGGCCAGAAGCAGCAGCAGTGGGGCCTGAATTAGGTAATACATTTTATAGTTTGTCTGGATCAAAACAGTTGACTTCAATAGGACCAGAATTTCATCCATAAATTTTAAATCTGAGTATTGGCAGCTATTTGGTCCACACTCAGAAAACAAGAAAGGGAAGGAACTCCAGTTCCCCCTGCCCTGGCTGCGAGTAGCAGCAGTGGTAAGCAGGGGGTGAGGGATGCCCTAGATCACCCACTCTGGGCAGGGAAGAACAATGGCATGCAGTAGGGGATCTCTGTAGCCTTGTTCTCCTGTCTGGATGAAACAGCAGCTGGTAAAGCTTGCAGCCTCCTTTTCTGGAGAAGGAAGCACTGTACAATAGGCACTGCTGAGTGTGCAGTTGGGTTTGTGGCTGGATGGGAATCTTGCCCTAACATTGGTTCAACCCCACCGAAGTCAAGGGGCATAACTGCCCACTAATAAATCTCTCATCTACATTTACAATACCCGTGATAACTCATTCATTGCCTCCTAAATCAAAGCCATAGAGAATATGAAATACCTGCTCATATCTGGTGCTCTTTATTTAAAGATAATCTTCAGCATTGAATCTTTACCTAGACTTCAATGTGAAGCAACACAACGCCTCCTAATGCTTACAGTGCAGTCATATAACAAGAGAGCTATTGTCTGCAAATACTTTTGGCACTGGAAATCAAACATGCTCTTTTCTAAAACTTAAATGTAATAATGAGGATAGAAGGGATTTATTAGGAAATGTGCATTACATAGGGGGTCATCTGGGATTGCCACAGTTGACTTCCTCTCATTGCTTTGAGTAAATCCATATCTGGTGTGTTAAGGCTTGACTGAGTTACAGTGATGCAGAACTAGGTCAAATTACTTCTGAGCTACAATGCTTTCACTTCTGCATTTGTCAGGAAACAAACACAGGGACCTTGTCTTACTTTACTAATCTGTAGATGTTAAGGCCATGGCAAAACATATATTTCATCTTGCAGTTAATGGATAATGCCATCTAGTGGCAAACCAACAAGCATCGATATTAGGAGTCCATCTAGCTGTCCCGGCTGGGTTTGATGACCTAATTAGTGCTCTAGACAGCTGACTGTTTTAATATGGAATTATAATTGAAAAGTGAACATCAGTGCTCTTTCTCTAATTTCTCCAAAAAATCTTCAAAATGTGTGTCTATTTCAGGGACATTTTGTTCTCAAAAACAGATGTAAACTTTCATCTCACTGAACTTGTATTAATTACAAATGCAAAATGGAAATGGACCCTAGAGAATCTCACATGCATGGCTGTTTTTTATCAGATTTAATTTACAGTATTTAGTAATTATTTTTATTTATTTTTTGAAAGTGGAAGCACCTTCAAGCACACGTAAGAAAGAATACAAGAGAAATTTCCTGATATGACTTGCCAACTAGAACAAGCTGTAACTCTCCTGAGACATCTGAGAGTGAATGACCTTCATCTTTAGAGTGGGTGGGATGGGAGACTTCAAATAATAGCTTTAAAGTCAAACACATAGAGTCAAATGAAATAGACTTGTGATGTATTGATGATACATAGATGGGGCCAGATTCTTATATTCATGCTGAATAGTTACTTACTCCATTAATAGGCTTGTTCAAATCCATAGAGAAAGGTGCTATCCATCATAAGTAAGCTATCAGAATCACCAGTGTGAGGCACAGATTACATTTTTATTAACCTTTTCTAAACCCTGATTTAGCTTTGGGTATAAACCTCTGCATGTCTGATGTAAGCTTGCTTTGATATTTAGAAGTTCATTAATTAAAAGAAATCCTCAGAGGTACACACCTCATGATGTTTTCACATTTAATTAAATAAAAATTAAGTGCAAACTAAGCCATAACAAATTAGATTCAGTGGGTGAGTGTTGGCTGCGTAAGTCACACTCTCAAGTGTTATCAGCACTTATGGTGTTGCTTGCTATTCTTTTCAGATTTTAAAAAGGATGCCAGTTTAAAGTTCTTAAAGAAATATCTTCAGAACAATATCAACAGAGCAAAATACACAGAATATAGTGCAATAAGTCTGGTAACAGCATATTTTAACGCACAACACATTAAATGATGGTAATCTGTGCAAGGGTCCAAATCTGCAATCCCTGTGCAAACCCCAAGCGAATGGGCCAAAATGGCACACATCCACAGTAAAGCTAGAAATTTTTAAAATAAGAGCCAAGCAGACTTTTGGGCCAATGCAAAAAAAAATCCTGAATGTGTCTATTGCTAAGTGACAGTTATACTTCAGGCACCAATGGCCACCGCTGCATGTTGCTTCTTGGAAGGGCTCTGGCTGCCACAGGAGCAGAAGTTAGGATCTTCTCTCCCTCATCCGATATTGTAAGGATAGTAAAAATCTACAGTCCACTCCCTTAGTTTAGCCATGAGGTTCTGGGAAGACCAAGTTTGCCATGGTCACTTCTGTCCCTAGAGCAACCTCACTAACAGCTCCAGGGTATCAGCTGTCAGCACATGTTTGAAAAGTTCCAGTCCAAGCTCATTTAGGTGCCTCTGTCCATGTTACAGAGCAGCATGTGTGCAGAGGATGGAAGACACAGCACAGTTGTGTTACTGTTCTGAGTTTGCCTGGAATAAAGGATAGTCTATGGCAAAGCAAGGCTCGTCCTAATCCCCGTTTTATTTAGCCCAAATAGGAGGGCCTGCATAGGGAATTGTTATAATTCAGGAAGAAAGTGCACTGTAATGAGACTGGCTCAGCCAAACCATTTATCTCCTGCATGTTTCAGTATTTATGTTTTCCTAGTTCTTGAGCATCCAGATGCTGCAAAGCCCTTTCCCATACCCCCTCCCCTTAGTTTCTTCCACTTATGCTCAGGTGACAAGCGATCTGGACCCAATTACAGCTATACTTTACTGGAGCCATTAAGAAAAAGAAGAAGAAGAAGCGGCGCCACCTGAACTGCAGCTGTCTCAGAAAGTGGTGGAGGAATGAGTGGCTCACAGAAGCTCTATTTCAAAATCCCAGCATTGTACATGCAGTCAAAATCTGTGTGGCTGCCCTGACTGCAGCTGCACACAGTTCTAGCAAAATTTTCAGCATGCTTAGTTCAAATTCATCTTTGTGAATTGCCACCATCCTGTGTACACAAAAGATCATGCACCTGCTAGCTCCAATGTTTGTACATTATTAATTGTTGTCTTGCACTACAGCATTAGAGGCCTCAGCTCCACTGGGCTAGGCACTGCACAGACATGTAACAAAGAGATGGTTCCTGCCCTGAAGAACTTACTGACTACATAAGTGTGCATATAAGATCATTTGAAAATGTGCCCCTCACTGACTTTCATGAAAGCAAGATCAGGCCCTTGAATCATGAGAAGGCATGGAGAGTTAATCCAGATAAATGAGGAGAAAATCATAATTAACAAGACAACAATACCAAGCTGATGGACTGAATACAAACAACAAGAGAGGAACTAAACATTTGCTTTTATATAACGTGCTGTATCTCAAGAAAAAAGGTACATTTACAGGTAAAAAATTTGCTAGAGTAAAACTGAGATGTCCTGGAAAATGAAATGATAAAGAAATCTAGGTCTCCCTGCTTCGAAATGATTTTTCTTTCCTCCTGAATTTGACCTTTTCTGAATGTAGAAGCTTTTGAAAAGAAACTATTTTTTTACTGCCACAAAAATAGTATCACTCTGATCCCACCATGGTTCGATGTTGATGCAACCTGACAAGTCATGTTACAAAGAGGGTCGTAACTATACACCCCAAAATACCCATTTACATGCGGATATACTTAATGTGGAAAGAGCCAGACATCTGAAAATAAGACTCCCTGGTCTGAGTGTCAGGCTGTACAAATTAATTACAATCAATTGAAAGGTGTTGCTTTTTTGTAAATACGCCAACAATTTCTCAAAATGCTTATTCTTTAAAATAATAATGTGACAACAAAGTGAATCCAATGGGATTCTTGTGGATTGAGAGAAGGTACAGAACTCACAATTTGCAGGCTTATGAAATATCAGTGTCCTGTGATGATGAATATGTAGTTTAGATGGAAGAAAAGAAGTTGCCTGCTTCACCTGTCAAATTATCTCCTGCCAGCTGATTAATTTGAAGGGCACTAGCATCCGCTCTGATGAAAATCGGTCTGTATTTTAGCCACCTGTGAGAGACAGAAATTGATTTTTGTCATTACTCTTGTAATATTATTTTTATCTAACCTTAACAATTCCCTAGAATCAGTATCTACAGAATCCATTACTTTGGGAAAGCAACTAGCTTTAAAGTAAATTATTCCAAATCTGAACTGCTACCTCTAATTATGCCAGACTCTGCGACGTTACCCCTCTAGAAAACATTTGGGTACAAATGGGCAACAGGTTCTGTAAGATACCTGGGAATTCAAATCTCAAACAACTTAGAAGAGCTGCATGATTCAAATATCAAACCACAACTTCAGCAAATAGGGGGATGTATGCAAGTTCTTGATTAGGAAGAACAATCACACTCAAAATGAATATTTTGCCAAGGACAACTTTTTTGTTTCAAAATCTTTCTATAATCACCCCAGATACAACTCTAGCAGGAATACAAAGAATTTTTATGGAATAAGAAAACATTGAGAATGAGTACAGATACTTTACACTGACCCATTAAACTGGGGGTTCTAGCGATTTCAAATATTATAGTACTATCAAGATAGCTAGTTCAAAGCAACAGCTGATTGGAGGTGTTCTAATCCAGATAAACACTGGGTCTTTATTGAACAAGAAAATTGTGGCAGTGCAAATTTTATTAGGGTACTACAGATTAACAAAAAGTCACACTTTCCAGAAATGGTCATACTGAGTCAGATCAAAGGTTCATATAGGCCAGTACCCTGTCTTCCGACAGTGGCCAGTGCCAGGTGCCCCAGAGGGAATGAACAGAACAGGTAATCATCAAGTGGTCGATCCCCTGTCATCCATTCCCAGCTTCTGGCAAACAGAGGCTAGAGACACCATCCCTGCCCATCCTGGCTACTACCTATTGATGGACCTATCCCCCATGAACTTATCTAGTTCTTTTCTGATTTCTATTACAGTCTTGGTCTTCATAGCATCCTCTGGCAAAGAGTTCCACAGATTGACTGTGCGTTGTGTGAATAAATACTTCCCTTTATTTGTTTTAAACATGCTGCCTATTAATTTCATTTGGTGATCCTTAGTTCTTCTGTACTCTATGGGTTTGGGATAGAATGGATATAAATCCTTTTCATTTGCCAGTGACACTCATTTCAAATAATCCAGATTTTTTAACCCAAATCACAAAAAGGTATTTTAAAGATTAGGAGAGGCATGAAATACATACAGTTGGCCAGCTGTTCTCCAAAAAAACGTTTCTAACTTATTTAGAATTCAAAACTAACTAACTTGTCCGCTCTCCCTATGGTACAGCTCCTGGTTGATTAGGAAACAAAAAAATTACAACTATTTTATATCAATAAATGTTGGCAGACAATTTTCCTATCAAAGAAATGTCCATGTGAGATACAATGGGAAAAAAACGTGGATAGACAAATTATTCTAGAGGAAAGGGCTTTGATCTGAAAAAGAGGACCTGCAACATCAGTTGATAGCACAATAAAAGGAAATTTCAGTGAGACATTGTTTCAATGGTACCTCATACCAATCAGGTTAAAAAGCACAGGGAGGTGAATGGGAATAAATTTTGGAGAAATTGTGGTGAAAGAGGAGATTTTATACATATATGGTGGATATGTCTTATCATTTGTGAGTATTGGGGTGTGATTTGTAACCAGATACTACAAACCGTTGGATATTTATTACCAAATGATCCGGTTGATAATCCTCCTGGGGCTTGACTTCCTAGTGGAAATGGTCACACACAAAGCAATGAAGAATTAATCTAATTTCTCATCTGCTAGAACTGCAAGAGTACTGATAGCCTCACACTGAAGGGGAAAAAAAATCCAAAACTAGAGAAATGGTTCAAAAAAATATGGGACATTGTTGTAATGGAAAAATCAATACATCAGTTACATACCCAGCAAAACAGAGGACAAATAGATTCTTAGATATTTGGTTACTATTTATCCAGTACTTAAAGTACATTTGCCTGCAAACAAACAAACAAAAAAAGAGCACACCTGTCATTTTTTTTTAATATGAACGTTTTATAGACACACCTGGTTTGATAAATATGAGTGGAGCCAGTAGTTTCACTCAACTTAATAAAATCATAAGAAGCAACAAATCCTGGTGGTGGAAAGAGGTTCACTCTGTAATATGGTAACTTCCTGCTAAAGAGAGATTTGATTACCATATTACCACATAATGTTTCTTTAAACAAAATGTTTAATAAGCTCAGTGTTGCAATGATTAATATTTTATTTTTGAACATTACATGGCAATGATTTGTAAACCCGTTAAAGCTTCCAAAATAAACTTTCTAAACACCCAAACTCAAAAAAACAAAACAAAACAAACATAACAACCACTTCCCCATATTCATTAGACCTCTGCTCTTTTTATGATGGCACTTTGCATTTTCATTCTTCCTTCATTGGTACAGTGGCATTTATCAATATTTGGGGCTCGCATTTGCTAGGGTTTTTTGTTTCATGAAGCAGCATCAATATCATACAGAGGGAGAACGAGCGGGTAGCTGATATTAGTTGTCCTCAATTTTACAGAGGTCACTGTGTGCTATATGCCATTAGGGTCATTAGTTCAAGATGTGCATGTTATAGGTGACATTTCATATCCTGAAGAATAAGACACTTGTTCCATTTTACTCCACAATTACTTCTTTACTACATGTCCTTGTTTTGTATTTATTTTCAAAGATTAAAAAAATGCCAAAGAAAAGAGAATTTTTAGGTATATTCAAGTATATTGAAGCTAACACCAATACAGGAGGAAACAAGTAACTTAATCTAGACACAGAAACCTTAATGGGTATTTTAAAGAATCTGTTTTGCAGCTTCTGAGATTAATAGCTGTGTTGTAATATTCTTTTAATTTTATTTTATTTTTAAATTTGGTGAAATTTAATTTAAATTTAAATTGGTGAAAACTGCCAGACTGACAGGCCTAGGAGAAAGCAACAGAGAGTCCTGTGGCACCTTTAAGACTAACAGATGTATTGGAGCATAAGCTTTCGTGCACGAAAGCTTATGCTCCAATACATCTGTTAGTCTTAAAGGTGCCACAGGACTCTCTGTTGCTTTTTACTGATCCAGACTAACATGACTACCCTTCTGATACTTGAGGCCTAGGAGACTGATTCAAGCAAAGGAATTTAGATACATTTCTTCAATTAATTTTAATAGAAAAGCTATAGCTAACTGCTCAAGACAGATTTGAAAATCTCAACCTCAGTCTCTTCTACTTATCCACAGAACAGGAATAGCATAAGCATCAACAGTGCAGACTTCCTCACGCTGTTCCCAATCTTGGCCCAAAGGGACTACTTCTAGGAGTAACAGGGTAAATCAGTCATCATGGCCCATTCAATCCTCGGCCTGTTTGCTGAGCATGCCAACAGGAGTAGCAATTGGGTTGTGGTGGTAGTGATTTTTACAGGATGGTTGTCTTCCTGTCTATTGGGACTGACACTTAGTTTTTGCTTCAGACATATCTTCCAAGGTTGAATGGGCCACCATTACTTGCTGTTGTAGACTGAGGACAGAGTCATATTGATGTAAATAACAAGTGAACACTCTCCTTTGAATGTCAGGCTGCAGCCATTTGACAGAAGCAAAGGAATAAAGCAACAGTGCTTGTACTAGCATTCCTGATACTGCAAAACAATGCCTTAGAGAAATAGGATGCATGGTTACCAGAAAGAAGCAGTTTTTCTTAATTTAGGAGATGCATGAGACATGGCCTTGCACACAGACATGGCTGAATGATAACAGTATTGCCTTTGCTGCTACTTCTTAAAACACAATTAAATTGTTACTGCTGAACCAGTTCATCCACTTTCTTAGTGGAGTACTCTTAACTTTTCCTAAGTGTGGTCTCATGCTGCACTCAGGATATAGAGCAATGTGGAGTATTTATTAGGTAACACCAGTAAAAGCCAAACAAACGTCACTCTCAGGAGTCTCTGAATGCAGCATTGTACTCTGCTAATTCCTACAGAGGTGTTCAATCACTTGTGTTCAAAAGAAAAGGGAATTATTGTAAATCTAGAACAGATGCAATTCTTTAACCCTGAACAAGCATAATATATGATGCTACTCTGGGACTTGTTTACAAGTTAAGATGGATATAGTTCAACTGTGTTTAGAGTGAAGTAGAATCATAAACATTCTATACTTCTGTAGTGATCATTGTCAGACAGAAGGACAGCACATGTTTTACTATTCACACCCTTGGTTCTACCTGTAACCATTTACATTAAAAACCAGGAGTGCTCAAGTGCTTCCACTCTTTCTTCTCCTTCTGTACCAGGTACTATTTATCATCCCATTATAGTTCCTCTTGGTGTTATAGGAACACACACTAACTGAAACAGAGAGCCTGTAACTAGAGATATAGGCCACTCTACAGCCAAGAGATTACTCACACTCTTAGGGAAAATGTCTACTTCAAGGAAGAATAGGAATGATGGGCCTGATCCAACTTCCATCAAAATCAACTAGAATCTTCCCATTGACTTCAGTGGGAGTTGGATTGGGCCCCAAGTGAAAAAGAGTTAGAAACCGACAGACTTTTTTGTCCTTTCAATGAACTCAAGGGGTGGGTGGATAAAAAGAAAGAAAGAAGCACTACAAAAAAAAAAATCTCAGAAAACCTGGACCCATGCAGACAACAAAACAATTCAACTAAATAAAAAAAGAGAATTTATCTTCAGCTACTGTTGCTATTGTGTTAGGACCTAAGTGACCTTTCACTGTTTGAGATCACCTTACTGTGGACACCAAAATATCATTAAGATCATAGGCAAGACCAGCTGTGAACAAAGGTTCTATTAAGAAACATTCTGCATTCTAGTCACAGTGTGTTTGAATCTCCCAGCAATCACAGAGAGAAGCCATTCCAAAGGCTATCTGGCAAGTATTTATTGTGATTATTTTTGGATTCTCCTGCTTCATGGCTAGCAAAAATGGGGGGAAATATCAAGAATAGTTGAGGTCCAAGACACAAGCCCTGTAAATAATACAGCTAGTAGGGGAAAAGTCTTCCCTTGATTGTTAATCCTTTTCCACTTGCTGAAGAACTTGCAGTCCCTGCACATGCGGTCTCACAGAAGTCAAATAGCTGGTTGACAGCCAACCTGAGAACAGAACCCAGGTATCATAAGCCCCCTGATCTAAGCCCTGTCCACTGAAATACACTGCCTCCATGAACTGTAGGAGATGATGCCCTTGAAGTGCCAACAGAAATAAGGGGTGCTGATGGTTTGGGAAATAGCTCCCAATCACATTGATGAGTCAGGCTTTGTTTCCTAATGGCTAGCTTGGTTACACAAGGATTTAAATGAGACGCCTTGTTTGGGGAGAGGAACTTAATTGTGGTGCTTCTTTATGTTTTGGATTTTGCTTCGGTAAATACAAAATGGATCACAACCCCTCCCCCCCACCCCTTGAACCCAGGGTAGGAAGTGCAGTGGCAAAATATCAAGGCAAGAGAGCCATTTAAAATAAAATTTTCATCCCATTGTTAGCTTCATGCTTCTACAGCCCACCCCTAAGATCAGAGACCCATTGTGCTGTACAAACACAGGAAGTCGCCCCTGCCCTGAAGAACTTACAGATTAATGTGAAACAAGCAATGGCAATTGAGGGCTACTAGCAAAAAAAGGTAAGTGGGGAAGGAGGATGAAGATACTGAAGATATTGCTTACGTAGGTAGCTATTGTACAGTTCATGGTTCTTGAGGGGTCCAAATCATCTGCAAAATGTTTTTATTTTACATTAGATGGGTGTCCCTAAATATTTAGCCATCACTATTTGTCTGATTTCTTGTAGATATCAAAGCAATATTGCATCTTGGGAAAGGGACCTGTAGGGAGAGAGTAGTGGCTTATAGTCTTATTTGTCTCTCTGTTTATACTAAAAATCCTTTGGTCTGGAGTTTGGGAAACTGCTTCCAACTGAATCTCACCCCCCTCCCCCAGTACAAAACAAAACTGACAAACTAATTGGTTTATGGAGGGGATAAGGAGAGATGGAAGAACCTTAATGACATCTACAGCCCTGGCAAAAAGATGGAAGTTAAATAGCCACCTGCAAGGCTAAGAATGGAAGAAATATTATATACACAGAGCTTTCAGACATACTGCATTGAACAGTACACCTTGCTCTGGAGCTCATTTGTGTGCTCTCAGGCAGCACTGGCCGGGGTCAGAGAAGGAGGAGGACACCCTCCTTGGCCAGCTCAGGGCACCCTGCCCCATCCTCCCAGGAGCATAGAGGCCAGTGAAGAAAAGAGGAGCTACTGGTAGATTGTGAATAGGGGAGGCTAGAAAGAGGAAGAAAGTCTGAGCCAACACCATTTTTCACAATGGGCAGTGTAGCCTTTTTGTTAGAATGTTCCCAATTAATATTATGTTGTTAAAAGTAAAGGTGCAAAAACAATAAAATAAAACAAAAAACAAAACACCCCAACTTAGTTTTTAGGTTCGAGCCTCTAGAAAATGTATTTAGCAGAGGACCACAAGATGACACTTTGAATGAAACAACCAAACTTTATTAAAAGAAAAATGAGTAGCTAAGCAAACAGGCAGGCAATTACTACTTATACAAATGCTACTGTTACACTCACACTCAAGATGAATTGGTGGATCAATGCAGGGCTGGCCCACAACATTTTGGCACCTGAGGTGGGGAGCTCAAATGATGCCCCCATGCTCCCCGCTTGGGCCAAAACTTTGAAAGGTCTCAATTCTGTCTTCTTCCTTTCTACCTGAAGGTCCACAGTCTGGGCCAGCTCATGTTCTATTGAGATGGTTGCAAGGCTGACCAGCCTCTCCTGTGTCATTGTGAAGCGTAGATGTGTTTTTATTAACTTCAGCTTGGAGAAGCTGCATTCTCCACTGGCAACTGTTACAGGAAGTGTTAGAAGTATGCGCAGAGCAACAAAAGCATGTGGAAAGAGGGTGGTCATCTTATTTGTGCACATATATTCCAGAACAGCCTTTGGAGTTGATCCTGCTGAAATGTATTTTGAAAGGGCTTTCAGTTCATCACCTAAATCACTCGCATCAATATTGTGCATGTCATCATGTATCAACACTGTCTCTAGTGCCCTGCATTGCTGGTGTAGGTCTTCTTCAGGTACAGTGAGGGGTTTTGGAATATCATACAACACCCCAAATATACTGCTGTGTTCCTTGAGCTGCATGAACCGTTCTCCAACTGACTGTATTGCACAATCTAGCACCTGGTTAAAGAATTCAACTTTGAATTGTTGTTTGGAATCTCTTATGGGATTATCCCATGCCTCGTAATCAAAGTGTCTTCTTCTTTGGTGACTCTTGTATTCTTGAATGGGTGGGAAAATAGCTTCAATGTGAAGTTCCTCTGCCAACTCTGCTCTGGTTAGGCCTCAGCTGGAGTATTGTGTCCAGTTCTGGGCGCCGCATTTTAAAAAAGATGTGGAGAAATTGGAAAGGGTCCAAAGAAGAGCAACAAGAATGATTAAAGGTCTTGAGAACATGACCTATGAAGGAAGGCTGAAAGAACTGGGTTTGTTTAGTTTGGAAAAGAGAAGACTGAGAGGGGACATGATAGCAGTTTACAGGTATCTAAAAGGGTGTCATAAGGAGGAGGGAGAGAACTTGTTCACCTTAGCCTCTAAGGATAGAACCAGAAACAATGGGTTTAAACTGCAGCAAGGGAGGTCTAGGTTGGACATTAGGAAAAAGTTCCTAACTGTCAGGGTGGTTAAACACTGAAACAAATTGCCTAGGGAGGTTGTGGAATCTCCGTCTCTGGAGATATTTAAGAGTAGGTTAGATAAATGTCTATCAGGGATGGTCTAGACAGTATTTGGTCCTGCCATGCGGGCAGGGGACTGGACTCGATGACCTCTCGAGGTCCCTTCCAGTCCTATAATCTATGAATCTATGAAAAACTTCTGTGCACTCTTCAGAACATTTTGAAATCTCTCATTTGACTGGTAAGACTGTAGGTATGACTTTGCTTTGTCCAGTTGTTCCATTGCTCCAGATATATCAAGGTCAACACCTTGGAGTCTCTTGCTTACAACAGTTATTTCAAACAATATGTCATGCCACCACGCTAAGGCTGGGTCTACACTACCCGCCTGAATCGGCGGGTAGAAATCGACCTCTCGGGGACCGATTTATCGCGTTCCGTCAGGACGCGACAATCGATCCCCGAATCGACGCTCTTACTCCACCAGCAGAGGTGGGAGTAAGCGCCGTCGACGGGAAGCCGCAGAGGTCGATTTTGCCGCCGTCCTCACAGCGGGGTAAGTCGGCTGCGATACGTCGAATTCAGCTACGCTATTCACGTAGCTGAATTTGCGTATCTTAAATCGACTCCCCCCTGTAGTGTAGATGTAGCCTTAGTCACACAGAAATTTGAAGTTAAGTATGTTTCTGGTGATTCCATTTCCCTCTGCTACTGTTCTCCCACGAACAGTTCCTGTCATAGCTTTATCCTCCATAATGGCAACTATTGCATCTTTCCAATTTGGTGTTTGATAGGCTTTATTGCCTTCACTCGACTTTCCCATCGTGTGGCACTCAGTGGTTTCGTCAGAGAGAATGTTCCCAGATGTTGCTTCAAAATTTCCTGTGGCACCTTATAGACTAACAGACATATTGGAGCATGAGCTTTCGTGGGTGAATACCCACTTTCGTCGGACCCACTTCACCCACAAAAGCTCATGCTCCAATACGTCTGTTAGTCTATAAGGTGCCACAGGACTCTCTGCTGCTTTTACAGATCCAGACTAACACGGCTACTCCTCTGATACTTCAAAATTTGCCATCGATGAGTTGATGCAGAGAAAAATACATAGATGCTTTGAATTACATTAAAAAATTCAGCAGCCTCACTAGAAGCTGATGCTGCATCGCTGACCACCAAGTTCAATGAATGAGAACTGCATGGGACAAAAAAGCTCAAGGATTTAACTCTCGGATCCATGTCTGCACTCCTATTCTTTCCTCTCATGTTGGCACCATTATCATAGCCGTGACCTCTCATGTCAGCTATCGCAATTCCCGTATCTTCCAGATTTTTAAGAAGCACATCTGTCATACCAACTCCTGTAGTATCAAAGTCAATAAATTCTAGAAAACACTCTCTGACAATCACCATTGCAAGGACATTTTCACTAGGTTCTATTGTTGTTACAAAACGCACCATTAAAGTCATTTGTTCCATATGGCTGGTGTCAGGTGTGCAGTCCAGAATAACAGAGAAATACCTTGCTGACTTCAGATCTGCCACAATCTTCTGTTTGACTTTTGTTGCCAGTAACTGTATAATCTCATTTTGAATAGTTTTTCCAAGGTAGTGGTATGTGTACATTTCTTGGGTGGTGACTCTTCTTAGATGCTCCTGGAGTACAGCATCAAACTCAGCATCAGCTCCACAATTTTAAGGAAGTTTCCATTGTTTGGCACATACAGTTGATCTGAAGTGCCACGCAGTGCTAGGTTTTAGGTAGCAAGCATTCTCACAATGGCAATGAGCCTTTTCAGAACATTTTGCCAGTAAAGAGACTCTGATGCAATCTTTTCTTGATGCTGATCATCTATGATAGCCTTTAACCTTAGTCTCATCCCAAGCTCTTTCCACCTATGGGATGCTCTCTGGTGATTTGCTGCCTTCTCCTGGCATGCCAGATTTCTAGCCAGATTTTTCCAGTCCTTTTCCTGTCAGGGTGGTTAAACACTGGAATAAACTGCCTAGGGAGGTTGTGGAATCTCCATCTCTGGAGATATTTAAGAGTAGGTTAGATAAATGTCTATCAGGGATGGTCTAGACAGTATTTGGTCCTGCCATGCGGGCAGGGGACTGGACTCGATGACCTCTCGAGGTCCCTTCCAGTCCTAGAATCTATGAATCTATGAATTGTATGGAGTTTGAATTTGTTTAGAAAAATCTCAGACTATTTTATATGTATAAGAATATCTTTTAACCCAAATAATTAAAATGTTACTATTTTATCTTAAATACCCATTTGATGAGAAAAATAACATACATAGGGCCTTGTGGTGTTGCATATTGATGCAGAGCTCACAACTGGAGCAAGAGCACTGGGTTCACAAACACTGCAAGGGAGTAAGGATGAAAAGAAGATTAAGGTGAAGGGATGCAGGACCTTGCTTAGAATAGATGCAGGAGCAAGGGAACAACCTGCTCAGACAACCAAGAGCACCAAGCCCTCTCTCCACAGCCCCCTAATATAAACCCCTACCCCACAATACTGCAAAAGCATCAATTAAGTAACTCTGCTAAATAATGGCATTTCATAGGCTTCTATGAAAGTTCAAAAATATCAGCTTGCATCACAACCCTTAATGTTTATTGAAATGTAGTTTTCCTATTTAATTAATTTATGTTTTAAAGTACAGTTGAATACATCTTGAGGATTAGCACCCAGGATTAAGAGATATAATATAGATTTAGGCCATTTGGATATTCATATTTCAGTAAACATTCCCAAACAGGTCCTATTAAACCATTAGAAAGAACGTCTCTTTCTAATGAAAGTGCTGACTACAGCAAGCATGAAGCACCTCCCCTAGATTCTGGCAGCTTAAAATATAACCTGTGTGTTTGTGCAAACTCTCACTTGCCTTTCCATATACACCACATTTGATTATTACCAGCACTGATGAAGGAAAATGCTATTTGGGTACAAATCTCTATTTAGTCATTGCTAACAAGCAGGAAAGTAAAACAGAATAGCTACGAACAAGTTATTGGTTTTTGGCAGTGTTTATTTCCCCCCACATGCCTTGGAGATTTTTAAAACACAGTCAGTATTTCTTGCATTCCTCTGCAACCTTGGATGTGTCAGACTAGCGGACTGAGCACAACCTAGGCACCAGAAAGTGTTAAATTCTAATTAATTCTCCTCTGACTTGCCATGTGTATTTGGGGGGCGGGGGGGGGGGGGGAGTCTTTTAGGGCAAAATTTATATACATGCACACCATCCCCTCCCATTCATGAATGGTTGATTTGATTTTTGGGCTCCTGCCCCAGCTACCTCCCATTAGACACCTACAAAGTGAGGTACCTAAAAGCAGTGGAGATTTTTGAAAATGTGGGCACTAACTGCTCTGTGCCTCAGTTTCCCTTTCTGTACAATGGGGATAGTAACCCTTCCCTTCTTCACTAGCGTGCTTTGAAAATGTAAGACATGTTAGCTTCTGCCCTCGATAAGAAAAGACTGCAGTTTCTGACAGTTATTGAATAACTCTTCTCCTGAAGTACATGTTAAGGAAACTTCACAGGGCTAAAAGGAAGATGAAGTTTGTGATGGTTATGGGGAAGGGCCTAGGGGATGATTTAGGTGAGGTGAGGAAGGGCAGGGTGTAGGTAAGTTTGTGGAGGTTATGTGGGAGGGCATGGGGGGGCTGTAAGGGATGATGTAGGGGAGCGGAGCACGTGGGGTGAGGAAGGGCAGGGTGTAGATAAGTTTGTGGAGGTTATGTGGGAGGGCATGGGGGGGCTGTAAGGGATGATGTAGGGGAGCGGAGCATGTGGGGTGAGGAAGGGCAGGGTGTAGGTAAGTTTGTGGAGGTTATGTGGGAGGGCATGGGGGGGGCTGTAAGGGATGATGTGGGGTGAGGAAGGGCAGGGTGTAGGTAAATTTGTGGAGGTTATGTGGAAGGGTCTGGGGGGGGCGCTGTAAGGGATGATGTGGGGTGAGGAAGGGCAGGGTGTAGGTAAGTTTGTGGAGGTTATGTGGGAGGGTCTGGGGGGGCGCTGTAAGGGATGATGTGGGGTGAGGAAGGGCAGGGTGTAGGTAAGTTTGGAAGGCCGGTTGTACAGATTATTCCTCCTTGGCCAGCAGTAGTTGCTGTGAAATCCTCAACAGCGGGTCCTTATTTCGCTGGTAAAAATCACCTAAATCCTCTTGAGTTTGATCCCCCCCCCAAAAAAGGGCCCCCCCAAACCCCCCCCCCCCCCCGCAACCCAAATCTCCACAACGAAACAGAACGAAGAGCAGCGAAGCAAATTCCTGTAGCGGCTTCGCATCCAGGCTCTTGAGTCAGGGAATAACACAGGGAAGCCCAGCTCTCTTACCCCGCTCCTGCAGGCCTGGCTTACAGCCTCAGAACAGCGCCGAGAGGGGCTGGGAAGAGATTTCAAACCACCACCTACCTCCCCCTCTCCCCAGAAAACGCTGCCTGGCCGGGTCCCACCGGCACAGAGTGGTGCCGCGTCCCAGCCGCGCGTGGGACGCCCCAGCCGCGTGTTGCGGTGCATGGGCTGCAGTAACCCCGTCCCGCAGGGTATCCGCTCTCTATGCAGCCCGTCCCCTGGGACCTGTGATTACAGCCCCCCCCGCTAGCTAGGAGGGGGCACCCACTGCAGCTCCCTTGAACTCCCCTCTGGGGCTGGGCGGGGCCTCTAATTGCAGCCCTGCCCCCAGCCGGGGGGGGGGGGCTGATTGCAGCCACCCCCCATCTGAGGAGCCGGGAAGCTGTTCTGGTTCCCCACCTGCCCGGGGGCTGGCGATGAGCCGCTGGAGGGAGCCGCCGGGGGAGTTTGTTTGCCGTCTGTCCCCATCCCCCTGATGCTCTGAGCCCAGTCTCCTCCTCCCCCCGTGCTGGATGCTCCGCTCACTCCTCACTGCCCTGCCACGCTCTCCTGCCGCCTTCTCCCACTCCGCGAGACATGGAGCCGGCCGCAGCCTGGGGCGACCCGGCCAGCCCCCCGGACCCCACCATCGTGCAACCCCCCGGGACCACCCCGCCCTACCTCTCCCGGGACCAGCAGGAGGAACAGCTGCGGATCGGGGAGAGCGGACAGTTCAGCGAAGGGCTGGAGGACAGAGGTGAGCCCCGTCCTTACGCCCTGGCCTCCCTCACCCCACATCCTCCCCTAAATCACCCCGGCAGCCCCCCACCTACAGCACACACCCCTGCAGCCCCAACGCCCCCCTCCAAAAAAGCACACCCTGCATCCCTCCCCTAAATCACTCCTCACAGCCCCCATAATAATCTCTCCCGTCCTAAATCACCCCACTGCAACCTTCCCCAAATGCAACTTTCTTCTAAATCACCCCCGCGGGCACCTCTGCTGTCCCCCATCACTCCCCTACATTTCTCCCCCAGTTGCTCCCTGAAGCCCCTCTAACATTTGTTCCTCCACCCTATTCCCCTCTGCAGCCTCATAGCGTTCCCTCCGACACCCTATTATCATCATTGCTCCCCGACACCTATCCTGACTTGCCCATTACAGATATCAAGCCATTTACCGTTCTTTAATAATCCTGGCCCACCCCTCAACACACCTGCAACTCCTTTGCCTTCATCACCCCTGCAGCCCTTCTAGTACACACCCTATACCCCCCGCACCTGTCCCTTACTTATTATTTACAACTCGCTTAACATTGGTATCTGCAACCCTCCCTTTAATCCGCCTCCTCAGCCCCTCCAATAACTACCCCAACAGCCTGCGCCCAGAAGCTTCCTAAGACCCACCCTATACACTCTGTCCCTATGCCTTCCCCCATGCCACCACAGCCTCAAAACAGCACTTCTTTTCCAGATGAGAGGCTGACAGCCTAAGTAGTTCACGGAGATTGTCAGATATGTAGCCAGTCTAACTGCTTTTCCTCAGAGAGTGGGGTGGGAGAATCCCCAAGGATGCAGTCAGGGCTAGGGAATCAGCCATGAGGTGTCCCAGAGGCTGCAGACTAGATGAATGGGAGAGGAGGGGAAGCTCCGCAAAGAAGTAAATCAGTGATAAAAAGGGAGGGGTGCAATGAGGGGACTCCAAGGAGGGACAATCAGTGCTGGGGTCTCTGCTAACATATCTCCTACAGAAAGGCTGCTGTTAGCGGATGGGATTGAGCCCACTTGGTGCAACAGCTGCCAAGACCCCATAAGGGGAGGCTCTCCAAGGGGCTTAAATCTATAGTGCCCCCCAAAGTGCAAATCTCACCACTGCCAACATAAGACATTCAAAAATCGTGGGTCAGATCTCCCCTTAAATCATGACATTTAAAAAATAAGAGTGTTTTTTTTTTACCTGCCCTCTTATTTGAATATCTGGGAAAAGCTGCCAACCTCTAAACAGTGTGTGATCATCATCTTTACAGGTTCAAAATTCAACCTTAAACGCACATGCACAAATGCAGGCTTCACTGCACTCCACTTACCCTCGCCTATCCCCTGGTTGTAGGAAACTGCCATTTTATCCCTCTCTATTCTCCTCCTTCATCACTATCCTGTCTCCCTCCATGCCCCAACTCATGCTTCACTTCCATTCACTCCCTATGCTCCCACACAGTCTATTGCCCCTCACCTTCCCCCTATATTTTCCTTTCATTCTCCTTATCTTCTCCCTCTTTTACTGTCCTCATTTTACTGTCTGCACCCCACATTCCACTGCACCTCCTCAGTCCCCATCCTGTGCCTCACATTTCCCTCCATCTCCTTAGGCTTCCCATATTCCTCTTTCTCTTCACAGTTCCTTTCCAGTTCCCTAGCCATAGAGTATAAGAGCATGACTATCTTCCTTGAGGTCCATCTGGGCTTCAGTCATATTGGGAAAATATGGGAATTGGTGCCCATCTTTACTAGGGACTATCTTGCTTTCATGGTCAAAGGCTGATCCATGACTGGAGCTCCTAGGTGCTACGATAATACAAATACATAATAAAATACTACTAATACTATAGGAAAATGGTAGCCATCTTGACAGAGGGCAGCTTGTGGCTTTAGTTCCATTGGAAGTAATGGGAAACATCAGCCATTTTGACTAAGGTCAAAATTCAAAAGTTTGGCAGGAATTTGGAGCTTTAGAGAAACTTAAAATCTGCAATCCCCACTCTCAAGGGAGATTTTGAGAAGAGATTTCCCAGCTAAACTGGCCTGTAGTAGGGTTAAAGGGGAAAGACAGTAAGCTGTCTCACTGTCCCCAGTATTTCCAGGAAGAGTTTCAGTATAATTTTTGCAGTTTGTTTATAATATTGCTGAAATATTGTATTTTTTACAGTGGCTCTTTCTAATGAATCATAAACATAGACATAGTTATATAGGTATGAATCTCTAATGCAGCTGTCTTCAATAATTTTTCAAGTACTGTACTTCTAAGGATCCTTTTGCATTTTGTTAGATCAAAAAAGATCACTGAAGTATTTGGAGGGAAAATGGTTCTTTAAGGGTATTCCTTCGTTAATGAGAGTCTTTCCATGGACTCTGATTGACTTTGGATCAGGTCCTTGATTTAACATTGTAATCGGACAATAGGGTTTTATTTTTTTCAATTAAAAAACCCAACAACATAGAAATTCAAACATGACATTTTAAAATGCTATTTCAGTCAAATTAAAAAAACCCCCAAACTTCTGTTAAATCAGCATGTGGTATCACTTCATAAACATCTTGTGTTCTGGAATTATTATTTAATGTAGTAATTTTATTTTTTGTGAAATGTATATTTAGGTGGTGAAACATAATATAAAATGTACCAAATTCCATGCATTTAACAAATGCATCATCTTTACATTAGGGATATTTAGGTGCTAAATCAAGTTATTGTTTGCAGCAAAATTATTCAGCACCTCAGTTTCAGGGTGGAGAAACCTTGTCAATAGATGCAAGCGCGTCATTTTGTAGCAATGCAGGTCATATTTAAAGGTGGTCTAAAATGTGCTGTGGTCAGTTAAAATTAAACATTGTTTTGTAACATGCAGTGACAAGATCAAAAGCTCTCCCTCATGAATCTGTTTGCTGTATGTAAATTAATGAGCTAATGTTTTTTGTAAAAGGATTTTCATGCTATGTGTTTGGTAGCTGCATGAATATGTGTGTATGTTTGCATGCAGTCCCCTGGGACTCATTAAAACGAGATGGTGCTTCTTGTGGGGGAAAAATTGTAAATAAATAAAAGTAGGTGACTTATTTTAGGGAGGAGGGAAAAAAGTTACATCCTGCTAACCAAGAATATTCCAATCATTTTTAACATACACATTACAGTATAGCTCTCATAGCAGGGGTGCTTTGATTTTATGAAACTAAGGAGCTAAATCTTATGCAGTGGGAAGCACTCTTGGCACTTGAATTACAATTAGTGATGAAAAGGGGCTAGCTGCTTCATGGCAGCAGCTGTCTGTTACCTGGGAATTGGATGATGTATTTAAAGAAAGAAACAAGCAGGAATGAATGTGTCATTCTACCTCATGTTTGTTTCCCCTCGGAGCCAAAATCAGCCAAAAGCTTTACAGCTGGACAGAATTTGGACCTTAAAGTAGAACCCTTAAATGCTTCTAGAAAAAAGAATGCCAAAAAACAAGGAGGGATGTTATTCATTAGAATAATGAAATCTTCTCTTTATTTCTAGACCTGTTTTTAGGTGTTAGCCCTACAAAAGCCACCATTGAAATTGCATACCTTTGTTGGCAGTGGCAGCAGACAGGTCTAGTACTGAATGGATATGGAGGAGGAATTACCCTCTGAACTGCTGTCCTTCTAGGCAGACTAAATGAGAAGTTTGTATTGTTGCTACCCATTCCAAACCTGTTCTGTGAGCATACTGAGGAATCAAAGCCTTGAGGACTATCAATCTGGTAATTTGAAAAGCATTAAATGTGTGTTGAAAATAAATGCAATTTAAACATAAAAATTAAGAAATAGGATCTCTTATTATAGGACCAAATTCTTCTCTGACATATAAGAGTGCGGCTCCTCTTGAAGTTAATTAGTTGCATGTATGTAACTGAGGCAAAATTTGGCACATAAAGAATTTAATAATTATGTGTGAAAACTCTGTACAAATATTAAGTAATTAATCCTTATAACACCCTTGTGAGGTATCCTAGACAAATATTATCCCTGTTTACCAATGGGGAAATTGAGGCAGTGGGGTTAAGTGATTTTCCCAAGAGCACAAAGTGAGTTAGTGATAGGAATTCCTAGTTCTAACATCCAACCCCGTTTTCAAGCCATCTATGCTGCTTCTCATGTTTACAATACGCTAGCTTTACAAATTCAGAGCCCTACAGTAGTTTCCCTTTTCAAACACGTGTGTTTTCTGAAAAAGTGACAGACATCCTGGAAAAAGCACTGGAGAAGACTGACTGGATTTTACATTTGTTAAACAAAATATTCCAGAGATCATGGGTGAAACAGATTTGGATCAGATTTTACAGTTTCTGGTGAAAGGAATATATTTAAAAAAAAACGTACTTAAATGAATATCATAATTAGGGCTAAAAGAAGATGGGTGGGAGGAGAGAAGGTGTTTTTATTTTAAATTAAAATAACTTTTTAAAGCAGGGGAGAGAGGGAGCAGAAGACTATCACTATTTTTCTGATATTTAAATTGAATTGTTAGCTGGGCATTAGGATGGGGGAGACAGGGGAGGGTTCCACAGTTGGAAAACATGGTGAAAGACAAAAACAGTTTTTAAAAATTGGTTAGGACCTAGGACCCAATTCTGCACCCACTGCACTGATTTCAGTAAGAGCAGGATCAGGCCCTAAATTCCTCTCTCATGTCCCTCTGCGTGGGGATTGTATGCCTTTGCAGGAGGATAGACTTTATGCTCTAACAGAGAGACAAGGTGGTGGGTGAGGTAATATCTTTTATTGGACCAACTTCTGTTGATGAGAGAGACAAGTTTTTGAGCTACATGTGGCTCTTCCTCAGGTCTAATAGGTCTTTTTCATCTCTAAGTCTTTTTCATCATCATCCTAAAATACATATGCTCCTGCTTTGATACTCCATTCGAGCACTGTATTTTAATGGATCAGCAAGTTAACTTCTCAGGTGTGTGAGCCTGGTGAACTTAACACTCCAACACACGTTTTTTCCTGTGTTCTGATAGTTCTCTTCAGGAACTAGGGTGACCAGATGTCCCGATTTTATAGGGACAGTCCTGATATTTGGGGCTTTTTTTAATATGGGCTCCTATTACCCCCACCCCCTGTCCCGATTTTTCACACTTGCTGTCTGGTCACCCTATCTGGAACTAAGGCCAAATCCTGAACCATTGAAGTCAATTAAAGTTTTATCATTGACCTAAATAGGTGCAGGATCAAGTCCCTCATGTGTACCTGTATCAGTGAGCAGTGTGTTAGGGTGACCAGATGTCCCGATTTTATAGGGACAGTCCCGATTTTTGGGTCTTTTTCTTATATAGGCTCCTATTACCCCACATCCCTTGTCCCGATTTTTCACACTTGCAGTCTGGTCACCCTACAGTGTCTACATGGGGATAAACCCACGGCTGGCACGGGCACTGCGGCTGAAAAATTGCTGTGTAGACACTAGGGCTTGGGCTGGAGCCTGAGTTCTAAGACTCTGTGAGGGTGGCGGGTCCCAGAGCTTGGACTCCAGCCCTAACCTGACTGTCTACACAGCAATTTTTAGCCCTGCAGCTTGAGCTCCACAAGCTCGATTCAGTTGACCCGGGCTAGCTGTGGCCATGCTCGTGGGGCTTTTATCCCCATGCAGACGTACCCAGTGAAATTACTGTGAACCTTCCTTTAGTTGCCTGAAGATTGCAGTGCTCTTCTGCATTGAAGAGAGCAATTAATATCAGGTGAAATGCAAACATTAGAGCCAAAGCATGTTCTCCTTGCTCACTCAAGCACTCCTATTAGCTTCATTCACCTGAATTCAGTGAGGTGAGTAGAATTAGGCTCATAATGTACCATATACGATATATACAATTATCTGTTTGGTCCTGAATTGACACAGATGTATTCTTTTTTAAAAGGAGTAATGTAATGTTCACACTGCTTTGTGTATTGCCTTTATCAGGTTTACTAGAAAGCAGTACAAGGCTAAAACCTCATGAAGCTCAGAGCTACAGAAAGAAGGCGTTGTGGGTTTCATGGGTCTCCATCGTTATCACACTGGCTCTTGCAGTGGCTGCCTTCAGTGAGTATTGGGAATATTTTAAACTCTTTAAGCCTTTTTCTTGGCTATCAGAATTTCTCAAAATGCTACAGGATGCTTTATGCTTTTATATCTGTATTACTGTTGGAGTGATTTCTTTGTAGACCGCTTGGGTCTGCATGGTGCTTATAAATTAGTAAAACAGCTTTTTCCTTTTTTTTTCCTTTTTTTTTCTTCAGCAGAGAGGGTTGCTGAGGGTCAGAGGAAGATATAGGATATTTTGATTCCTGTTAGCATTTGTGCTAAAACTGTTCATTTTTCAGACTAGTATTAAAAAAATCATTATACAGTGGATTCCTTTCAACCAAGGAGGTCAAACATGAGAAGTCTAGACCTACCTGAGGCTTATATTTGGAATGCTGTGAAGATAGAAGATGAAATGTAGTGGGGAGATGTATAATTTCTCTTAGGCTGGCAAATACCCTAACACAAAGCTAATTTTTGGGAGTGAAGTCACAATCTTTTTAATAAGACTATCTTCCTGGAGGCAAATTTAATGCCATCTATCTGGTAGTCATTTTGATATGGAGAATTAAAAAATAATTCAACATTTTAATTGTGTGAAAAACTGGGTTATAGGTTATTTTTTTAATTTTGTGCTGAGTAAAAGTGTCTTTATTTAACTGCACTAAACAGCACTTTTTCTGTTTTAAAATAACACATTTACTACCAGCTTATTATCCTAATAATACAGTGATCTTTTTTTAATTTGATGGATAAAACCTGAATTTTGCAGTGAATAAAAAAAAAAAAAAGTTAGTTCCCTTTGTGTGTTTGTTTATTTAGAGCCCAGAATGTTTACTGCTCATTTAAAAGGAAAAGCTCCATGCTTCTAGCTAGGAGACAAGAGGCTTCTGAGATCCTCAGAATGTCATCCTTCATTTTGGAAAAGACAGACTTGTATTTTCTGGGAGCTGCAGCAGCATGTGTTTTATTATTCCAATCTGCAATGTTGGACCTGCGGCTGGAAGTTGGTGTCAGCTCCCAAGAGGGATTATTAGAATCTGACCAAATGGTCTCTGCAAAATTCAGCATATATTACTCGAAGCTATTTATATGAAAAACAAGTACAATAGTTTGACTTAAAAAAAAAAAGAGAAGGAACATTTTAAAAGCAGCATCTAATGCATTATAGAATATAAACATTTTATGAGAAAGTAGGACAGCTGAGTTTACATTTTGTTCTGCTTCATGAAAATTCAGTAATTTCTTTTTCATACTGGCACTGTAAGAACAAGATTGATTATTGTCCCTTCCAAAGAGTTTTGTTATGAAAATATAAAGATAATAGATCAGGTGATATATATGAATTATGATTATTCAGACTTACTTATATTATAGCTAATAAAGCTAATACAATTATTTTTAGTCACTTGTTTTCAGAGATTTAATTTAATGTTCGGAAATACCAAGAAGTTGTTTTGTTTCACTGAAAACAGCTTTCATTTATCAAAGTTGCAAGACATTAATAAGTACAAAAACAGATTACTATAAATATCCATTTTTCTGTGAAATATGATTTTTAAAGTTAGTCTGGATAATTAGATTTGAAAAATTTACCTGGTTATTATTATTATTATCATTTATTCTTTGTATTATGGTGGAGTAGGATGTGAAAGCCAGGTATGATTATGATGATGGGGACACTGTCGAAGACAAGCAGATGATAGGATGACAGAGAAAATAGTGTAAACACAACTAAGGTCAGTCAGACCGAGAGCCATGCTTTGGGATGAGAAGATGATGATAGCACCTAGGAACCCCAATTGGGTATCAGGGCCTCATTATGCTAGGTACTGTATGGGCAAGTAACAAAAAAGACATAGCTTACAATTGAGGAGCCAGTTCTTCAGCTTGTGTAAATACACATAGATCGTCACTGGAGCTATGCCTATTTATACCAGCTGAGGAATTGGCCCTAGTTGTCAGATAAGACACATCAGTTGGACAAAAACAAATAGGGTTCAATGTGGGGGATTGAGGTGATGACATAACACTAGTTTACCATAAAGGACTAAGTCTCGTCTAATCACCTGTCTAACCAGTCATCTCCTTTGTTTACTTTGGAAAGTATTTAATGATGCATAAACGAGACCCTGCTCCTGCAAATAAACACCTGCTTAATGTCTTGTGTGCAAAGCAGGTGAGTAAATGTTTACAGGATTGGGGTCTTAGAGTGTAAGCTTTTCAGGGCATTCATTTCACATAGTCACTGAGCAGTTGTTTTTAGGAACGTACATGTAAGAGTGATTTAAAAAAAAAGATATACGGTAACTCCTCACTTAACGTCTTCCCACTTAACGTTGTTTCAAAGTTACATCGCTGCTCTGTTAGGGAACATGCTTGTTTAAAGTTGTGCAATGTTTCCTTATAACATCATTTGGCTGCCTGCTCTGTCCACTGCTTGTAAGATTCTGTGGAAGAGCAGCAACTTTACGAAGGAGCATTACACAAGTTCCTCTTCTCCGCCTCCTCTCCCTCCCTCCCTCCCAGCACTTCCCCCGCCAGCAAACAGCTGTTTGGCGGTGCTTAGGACTTTCTGGGAGGGAGGGGGAGAGCGAGGAAACGTCATGTCTCTGCTCCTCCCCCTCCATCCCAGAAAGTCCTAAGCGCAGGGAGGGAGGGGGAGGAGCGGGGATGCGGCATGCTCTGGAGAGGAGGTGGAGTGGAGGTGGGCCTGGAGTGGAGCGGGGATGGGAAGAGGCGGGCCTGGAGCATCTCCCGGCAAAGCTGGTGCCTGGTCTTCTGGGGGGAAGCTGCCGCTGCTCCTACGCAAGGTGCTTCCTAGTGTCCTTGCCTGCAGCGGGATGTGCCTGTGTGGGGTAAGCCAGGGGCACCTCCCAACCACAGTACAGTATTGTATAGTATATAATGCCTTTTGTCTGCCCCCAAAAAATTTCCTTGGAACCTAACCCCCCGCATTTACACTAAATCTTATGGGAAAATTGGATTCACTTAACATCATTTCACTTAAAGTTGCATTTTTCAGGAACATAACTACAACGTTAAGTGAGGAGTTACTGTATAAAAGAAGCTATGGTAAATATTCAGCACACATGTAATCTCAGGAAAAGACTTAAAACTGTAATGACAGAATTTGTATAGACTATACCAAATGATTACACCATTCATCTTCATAGTGAAGCTGGCTACCCTACAATGAATGAACAATGGGTCACTTTTTGTGTAATACATTGTTAACATGTTAATTAAGGACAACCTCCTTGCCCCTTCACTTGAATTCATTGGGACTATTGACAACAATAGGGAGAGCAGAATTTACCCCCATATATTATAAATACAAGCAATTATGCATAGGCTACTTGGTCTTAAGAGGGTGGTAATTGTATTTATGCTCAAAAACAGTTAATATTTACAAACATATTGATTATGTCCAACTTATTTTAGGTGTTTGGAATATATCTTTCTTTGTGGTATCTAGATGCCAAATTTGTTAAGAATTAAAAGCAGATGCAATACAAATCTTGACATTAAATCTCTGTGAATGTTTAAATGATCAATTGTCATATAATTAACATGTAACAAATGCATTATTAGAGCCTTTTATATTCTTTTGAACTCTGAGTGATTGACTGTTCCATATGGTCCTTTACAATTTCTTAATTCTGATTGCAGTTTCAACAGTCGACCATCTCATTAAAGTCTCCCATGTTATATCATTCATTATCTGCTCCTTTTCTTTTACGTTTTCCTTGTTGTCACCTTGTTCCTCTAGCCCAGGGGTTTTTCAAATTTAATTGCACCGTGACCCCCTTCTGACAACAAAAATTACTACATGACCCCAGAAGCTTGAAACCCGCCCCCCCCAAGCCCTGCTGTCCCAGGGTGGGGGGGGCCAAAGCCTGAGGGGGCCAAAGCTGAAGCCCAAGGCCTTCAGCTCCAGGCAACGGGCCTGTAACCTGAGCTCTGCCACGCAGAGCTGGAGCCTTCAGGCTTTGGCCCTGGGTGGTGGGGCTACAGCTTTGGCTCCGGGCCCCAGCAAGTCTTAGCCAGCCCTTGCAACCCCATTAAAACAGGGCTGCGACCCACTTTGGGGACAGTTTGAGAACCAATGCTCTAGCCAATCCCTGAGTTAGGAGGCATGCCAGGTGATCAAAAGGTTGCTGCCTGTTTGATATGAAATGACCTGTTGTCAGTTTAGTCATCTGACTCTGACAATCCTTCGCAAACACCTGCTATTTCCTCACAACCCATTCAAACTATTTTTTTACTACTTGTTTATAAAGGCAAAGTGTTGGCTATACAGACCCGATCTTCAGTTTCAGTGAGGAACAATCTTTCCACTGTACCTACCATCTCGTGAGCCTGCTCTGCTAGATGTTTGATAGCTGTCAGACTGCATTGCCTGCCTTCTGACTACTTCCTTTTGATTTGTCATTAAGTTCTCCCTGTACACTTCTCTTTCAGTCTTCATAATATCCCACCCCCACCCGCCCCCAGGGAGTCCTGTACGTTCTTATTGCACCACTACTGCAGTAGCACATAAAAAACCTGTTAGAGAGGGGGACCAGCAGTGAGACTGCATGAGACCTGCATCTGTAAAAATAGACATATTAGAAGGATAATAAAAATTTTGGGAGGGGTGTGTGTGTGTGTTTGGAGGGAGGGCGGTGGACGTTGAGATTTGTTCCCTTCATGCTTACTGTGGTCGCAACTAAAATAATCTCTAATTTTGTTTTACAATCCCCATCTTCTGGTGCTGCAATGCAGTCCCCATCTTTCCATCCAGGATTAGCTAGAGCTGCATTCAGAACTAATTTTGCAGCTCCTTAATCAGCTGGAATGGTCACTGTGTGATGTGAGACATTCCTTTCCAATGGGCTGAGCTTGTTGTCCCTGCAGAATTTGCATAATCTTTGATATGATAGTATTCTTAAAGGAGGTTGATAAATCTGGTTTCAGAGTAGCAGCCATGTTAGTCTGTATCCGCAAAAAGAAGAACAGGAGTACTTGTGGCACCTTAGAGACTAACAAATTTATTAGAGCATAAGCTTTCGTGGACTACAGCCCACTTCTTCGGATGCATATGGGCTGTAGTCCACGAAAGCTTATGCTCTAATAAATTTGTTAGTCTCTAAGGTGCCACAAGTACTCCTGTTCTTCTTTTTGTTGATAAATCTGACACTAATGGTGATAAGCATGTGCAAAGAAGGTACTTTTAGGGAAGGATGATTGTCAGCAGGGGCTTAGAAGCTGGGCTGCATCATGCTAAGCTATTTTTGTGCCAGGCTTATTGTTGAAAGGGGCAGTGGGCATGGCCAAAATTCACATATAGATTGTAGTGCTGTGAGAAAAGACATTGGAAATCCTATGGACCATTGGCGTGAAGGAAAAATCTTTGTATATCTCCACAATACCCTGCTTCCACTCTTCAGCATCATGTCTTGCTCATTTGCTATGTTGCTATTGGGGGTCCTGATGTTGTCTGCATTAATTTGACCCCTCTGACAGGGTTTTTAGGCTGTGAATGGTGAGTTAATGCACAGTGATTTATAATATTTTAAAACTAGAGGTATAATAAACTCTAGTAATGGCATAACAGATGTGTAATGGTGTAGCATAGGTACCTTGTGATGAATGAATTGTGGAAGTCACAGTAAGTTGCTACTGAAAATCCAGCTGGATGGCTGAAAGAGGGAAGCTGCATCCGTCTGAGTATGTTTGGTTTCATCTGGTTAGAAAAGCTAAACAGGGTTTGGCCTGGTCCTTGGGTGGAAGTCTTCCTAGGGAAAAATTTTGGTTGAATATGCTTATCTTTTGCGTACCAGACAGCTGAAAAATAAGAGTGACAGTAGAAGCAGCTTTTTCCTTTAACTCAAAGAGTAGTTCCACTGTTGTCAGATGCAAAGATATCCTACTCTTGACGATTGTTCAGAAGCTTCAGCTACTGCAAAATGCAGCTTCCTGCCTCCGAGCTCTGCACAGGCCACTGCAGTCCAACTGGCTTCTGGGTGCAGTTGAAGGTGTTGGTTCTAAGGACTGGTCTACACTGGGGAGGGGAGGGGGGATCGATCTAAGATACGTAACTTCAGCTACGAGAATAGTGTACCTGAAGTCGACATATCTTAGATCGACTTAGGATTGCTTACTTCGCGTCCTCGCGGCACGGGATCGACGGCCGCTGCTCCCCTGTCGGCTTTGCTTCCACTTCTCGCTGAGCTGGAGTTCAGCAGTCGATGGGCGAGTGATCGGGGATCAATTTATCGCGTCTACACTACATGCAATAAATCGATCCCCGATAGATTGATCGCTACCCACCAATCTGGCGGGTAGTGTAGACGTACTCTAAGAGTAGAGCTATAAAAGCCTTGAGTGCCCATAAAGCCTTTATAGACTTTAATTAGGGTGACCATATGTCCCGTTTTGGCCGGGACACTCCCTTTTTTAAGCCCTCTCCTGGCCATCCCGACTTCTTTTTTTTCTGAAAGGAGGCATTTGTCCCATTTTTGCAGATGCCGACTTGATCAGTTGGCAAGAGCAAACAGGACAAATGCCCACTTTTGTCAAAAAAGTGTGGTGTGGTGTGGAGGAACATGCAGAGTGAGTGTGAGTGGAGATGCCAGCCAGCCCTCCCGCCCCCATTTCAGCATGTGGGACCAGGGGCAAGGCAGGGCTCCAGCGACTGGCAATAGCTTCCTAAAGGGGCTCCCGCAGGGTTCCAGCAATGGGCAACAGCCTCGCGAGGGGGGTGGGGAAGTTGACAGGGTTCCAGCAACGGGCAATAGCCTCACCGGAGGGTGGGGGGATGGCAGAGTTCCAGCAATGGGCAACAGCCTTGCTGAGAGGGGCGAGGGCTTGGGCAAGTGGCTGGAGATGTCCTGTTTTCTCTTTGGGAAATCCGGTCACCCCACATTTAATTTATAAAACCCTTGATATCAATGAAGCCTTAAGGTGCAAATCTACAAGGCCCTTAGTGTCTGGAGACCAGACTCTCTCAAGACTACTCATGCCCATTGTGCCATTCGTTTTTCTGGAATGCTCTTGCTTCCATTGTAGACCAAGCAGTGCCAGATAAATATATTCACTCTGCCTTTCTCTTCATTTTTTAATTTGGATGGGAGTGGGTTCAGTTTGTCAAAAGCTGGTTTTAATTTTTGTAATATATTCCCAGAAATTGATCCTGGGCACAGTACAAATAAATAAGTAAAATTAGGTTCAGTTTTTTCCCCAAAATACTTATAGAATCTGTATTTTAAAAATTATTTTACTCATAATTGTTTCTTGCCTTTTCATAGATTCATAGATTCTAGGACTGGAAGGGACCTCAAGAGGTCATCGAGTCCAGTCCCCTGCCCTTTTTAAATAATAATGCATTACATTGCATTAACATAGTGTTTTTACTTACTGAGATTTTGATTGTGCAAACAACAAGGATGTCAAAGTTGTTATTTCATAGCAGCAACTGCAACTTGGCCATCTTGGGTGAATTTCATGCCTGATGTAACTCAGCTGATATTATTCACTAAGGTAGTTGCCCCAGTATAGGTGCACATTAAGCCAGGGACCTTAGTTATGTAGGAACAGGAAATACTACGTTTGTAATGGGACTGTGGCTGTGGAAAACAATAGCTTTTTTCCTTTCCTTTTGTGCTATTAAAATCTCATTCCTAAAAGTGCACAAATACAGATTTTTGTGGTAATAGCTTAATTCCTGCCAAGCAGACCAAGATCTTTTAGAATATCATCAAAGCCAGAAAACACAACTCTCATTTTAGCAGGCGTGCATTTGTCTAATTTTGTCTTATGATTCAAAGAATGTCAAGTCTGTTAATTTGTCTTCCTGATTAGATTAGCCAAGACTGTTATAATAAACAGAGCAGAGATATTAATACATAAATGTAATGTATAGTCAAAGTTCTGAAGCTGAAGCTCCCTTTGCAGACAAGGACTGAATAAGGATTTAGGGATTTGGCATTGTAGAAACAGCTATAAAATAAAGTATAACTGATAACAGATCCTCTGAGGTCCTTCACTGGTAATCATCCAATCCAGTTTGTGAAATGTGCTGCTATTCTGAGAAGTCAAATTCTATTTGAGAAGTTCTTTGCATATGACCTTAATAGAGGTAATTCTGCAGCTGGTAGGATTTTTATCAGACTAGGCTGTTGATATAGGATTTCATAGATTAGCTCCAGTACTGTATGTAAATATGAAAGAAACTGACATGCATATGTTACCGTATCAGATCATTCTGAGTTTCCACATTAAATAGTGAAAATGACCTAGACAATGTGAGCTTTCATACATTTGGATTAGAGACGGGCCCAAACTAAACCCCTCATTCTAAATACCCTCAAATTTCAGGATAGTTCAGTGCTGAGTCAGAACTTCATATTAGTCCAGCCCCTGTCTCTATAATGGTGTGTTCCAAAGCCCCACATCTAAACACCCGCCAACTATGGGAGGTCTGGATTCAGATCCAATCTGTTGGTCAGAATGATTAGAAAGCAAGTGACAGAATTTCATTTCTGACTAATGACAGGAAATGTGGGCCTGATTCTCCTCTTAGGTTATTTTTACTCCATTGTAACTGCATTGACTTGAATGGAGTTACTCCTGATTTACAGTGGTGTAAATGAAAGGAGAATCAGGCTCTATAAGTATTTACATGGACTTGTCGGTATAATTTTTCACTAGTTACCATTTAAAGGCAAACTACACAAACAACTGAGTTAGTGGATTTCTATTAATGAATTACCTCTCTTTCCCAGTGATACATTTTTAGCTGTTGCTTCAAAAAGAGAATTTTTTAAAAATTGCACATAGTGACAGTCAGTGCTTTTCCTTATGTTTGCATGGTACTGTGCACATGGCAGCAACAGTGGAAATTAATTATAATTAGAGGATTGGACAAATTAGAGGATTGGGCCAAAAGAAATCTCATGAGGTTCAAGAAGGACAAGTGCAGAGTCCTGCACTTAGGGCGGAAGAATCCCATGCACTGCTACAGACTAGGGATTGAATGGCTAGGCAGCAGTTCTGCTGAAAAGGACCTAGGGGTTACAGTGGACAAGAAGCTGGATATGAGTCGACAGTGTGCCCTTGTTGCCAAGAAAGCTAATGGCATTTTGGGCTGTATAAGTGAGCATTGCCAGCAGATCGAGGGACATGATCATTCCCCTCTATTTGACATTGGTGAGGCCTCATCTGGAGTACTGTGTCCAGTTTTGGGCCCCACACTACAAGAAGAATGTGGTAAAATTGGATAGAGTCCAGTGGAGGGCAACAAAAATGATGAGGGGCCTGGAGCACATGATTTATGAGGAGAGGCTGAGGAAACTGGGATTGTTTAGTCTGCAGAAGAGAAGAATGAGGGGGGATTTGATAGCTGCTTTCAGCTACCTGAAAGGGGGTTCCAAAGAGTATGGATCTAGACCGTTCTCAGTGGTAGCAGATGACAGAACAAGAAGTAATGGTGTCAAGTTGCAGTGGGGAGGTTTAGGTTGGATATTAGGAAAAACTTTTTCACTAGGAGGGTGGTGAAGCACTGGAATGGGTTACCTAGGGAGGTGGTGGAATCTCCTTCCTTAGAGGTTTTTAAGGTCAGGCTTGACAAAGCCCTGGCTGGGATGATTTAGTTGGTGTTGGTCCTGCTTTGAGCAGGGGGTTGGACTAAATGACCTCCTGAGGTCCCTTCCAACCCTGATATTCTATGATGATAAAAAAGTAGGCCAAGATTTTTCAGACGTGACCAGTGATTGTCAGTGCCTGAGTTTTTGGGTGCCCAACTCAAGAGTCTTTTAAAGGAGACTTATTTTCAGAGGTGGGTGCTCAGCACTTTCTGAAAATCAATTCCTTTTAAAATGTCTCAACATGAGTACCCAAAAATGGAGGCTGACCACATTCATTAGTCATTGTTGAAAATCTTGGCCTTCATATTTTCTTTTCCAGATGCTATATCAAATCACTTGGCCTTTCCCATTGTTAAGGGCCAGGATTTATATTGGCAAAAAGCCATTAGACACATACTGATATTTAATATGCAGGATCCCTCCCAACCATGTAAAAGTTAAAAAGTGAACAGAAATCCCATCTGAGTGTTTAATCATCCGATTTTACATATTGCACAGGACATTTAATTACACCTACAATAAAAAGACAGAGGGCACAGTCTCTCAGAAGTGTCATTGAAATAGCAAAATTAAACTCCAAGGTCTAAATTCTACTGATGGTGATACCTATGCAACCCCGCTGGCCTCAATTTGGTTGCACTGGTGTAACTGTGAGTGTAATTTGGCCCCATCATATTATATGAAGGGTTTAAAAGACAAACCAATTACATGTACAGCTCCAGCAGAAGATGGCCTTACAATATAGTGAGGCTTTTTTTAGTAACAGCAAAATATGGTTTTCACTCATATGAAAATAAAATGACAGGCCAGTAAGGGCCTGCTGCCCTTATGCATACAAAACTCCATGTGACTTTAGTTGAAGAAGAAAAATGTGTAAATATTGCAAGCTCACAATGGTAGGAGCTTGTGTAACACATCAGGCAATCTTCCTGAAGTTGTCCAATAAAATATAGTGAGTTGGTATCGGGTAATCCAGTAATCTAGTCTGAAATATAAAGAAGGCCACATCATGATGCATGTGATTTTATGTTCTTAAAATGAAAACAAAAATGAAGTTGAAAGTTTATGATTGTGGCAGAAGCTTATTAAAACAAACAGATTTCACATTCAGATGCCAGTCTTTAAAACATAAGTCCCCCGTGTGTGTTTACATAGAAAATGGAAGATCAGTCATTCTCTGGGACAAATTCTGCAATAATATTACAGTCCTTAAAACCCCACCAATGACAAGAATTTGTCCCAAGGAATTTTGCAGCTAGGATGGACATCCAATATTGAGGGAAATCTAACATCCGTACTTTTGCTGGTCATAACTGCAATATGATACATAAGGAACGAAGCTCAGGTAATTGGTCCTAGTCCATTTATGATTGTTTAGGTCAAAACCAATGCTTAAAACCAGTGCTCATCCTGGAGCACGGCTGTCATGTGCTGTCTAGAAGATGAATAATAATACCTTCTTCCACCCTTTGTCTATCTTATCTATTTAGATTGTAAGCTGTTTGGAGGACTGTCCCTTACTATGTCTGCAAGGTGCCTAGCAAACAGGGGTGCTGAAACACTTTGTATAGTGGGGGGTGCTGAGAGCCATTGAACCAAATTGTAAACCCTGTATATGATGGAAAACACTTCATGCCAGAAGGTGCGACAGCACCCCTAGCACTCCTAGTTCCAGAACCTATGCTAGCAGACTACTGTAATGCAATTAATTAATAACAGTATATATTTATGTGCAGCTTTATTGGCTCCACAAATTTAGGCCTCTAATAGTGGAGCCCCAGTGAAGACAATGAGGTCCTGCGTGGGCTGATGAAGTGGGTATTCACCCATGAAAGCTTATGCTCCAATACATCTGTTAGTATTAAAGGTGCCACAGGACTCTCTGTTGCTTGTGTGGGCTAAAGCATCCAACCAGGCTTGTCCAGTTACAGGGTTGGAGTCTTATGCAGTAAGATACATAACTATCAAATGTCAGATAATTCAGTAATTGGCTTGGTGTAAATTCCTGCATCTGTGCAATAATATATCTTTTTCATATCTGTTACACAGTTAAACTACACTAATGGTGGGCAGAAGGTGCATCTTGACTAAAATACTACATACAGATCTTTAGGAAAATTCATAAACATTATGCTTTCTGCAGTAATGACTTTCCTAATTTAAAATAACTAGGCATTTGAAATTACTTTTATTCGAAGGGCAAATGTAAAACTACTCACCCACAATATCCATTAAAAAGCAAGACCAGCAAACCAGACCTGTATTAGAAGAGTAATTGAATCCAATTCTGTACTAAATATGGTAGAAAAATCAAATGATCAACATGATATTGACAATACAAATGAATAACTCTACTACATCAGGCCAAGCTACCATGTGAAGTAGATTTCCTTATGAATTCATGATATGCCAATCAGACTTGATTTCCTTATACATTTTCCTGCTATATGCCACAAAGTTTGTTTACTATCAGAGATGAACTTGTAATTCTCTGTGTCTGGAACAAAAGACATGTCAGGAATAAGGAAAGAAATTGAAAGTTTAATATTCATTGCAAAATAATGTTTTATTCAGAGTGTATTGGTTGTGTGTGAGGCTGTAAGTTGCTACGTAATTAAAACTGAAACTTTTCAAAAGTGCAGTGTTAAAAGATGGAAATGAAAATCATGGCTGTCTTTTAGTTTTACTTTCCTTAAAATATGCCAGGAACTTTAAAATATTAATTGATTTAGCTGAACTTATTAGACCCTCAGATGCAAAGACTATTACCTCATTTGAATTTAATAACAACATTGTAGCTGTTTTGCATAACAGAGACTGTTGAGAACATTTATTATATAATTTGACACTGGTGAATTTTTTTTAGTGTGTAATTTCTTCAATTCCGGTACTGAATTAACTTCTCTTTCAGTTGAAGTTCTGGCCAAATAGACTTTAATACTCACCCTGCACAGTATTTCACTTGCCAGTTAAACAGGTTTTTTGTATGTGAGGTACAGATGAATAGTAGAGAAATTTTGCTACCAAGCAAGGATTGAGGAAAATATTATATGCCTCTTTAAAATGTCATCTGGTTCACAGCAGATTTAGATGACAGTGGTAAAAATACGTGGTTGGTCTACACGTGTGCTCCCACGGTTGCCAGCACCAATGAAGCTGCACCAGTGCTACAGTTGTAATTTTAGAGGAAAAACTAGATGCTGTAACAAGGGGTGATGCTGCTTCAGTAGGTGGCACTCTTCCTTCTGAGTCTAATGTCCTGACATTCTATTCAAGGTCACTGTGCTACTGGAGGTGCTCTCTCTCCAGAGAAACACAAAACTAATGTCCTGGCCACTTGTATTCATTAGATCGGGGGTTGGCTGCCTTTCAGAAGTGGTGTGCCAAGTTTTCATTTATTCACTGTAATTTAAGGTTTTGCGTGCCAGTAATACATTTACAGGGGCCGGCGGACAGAACCCCAGACTGGCAGTGGGCTGAGTGAGGCCAGAGGCTGGGACCCCAGGCTGGCAGTGGGCTGAGCCGCTCAGCCCGCTTCTGGTCTGGGGTTCCGTCCGCCGGCCCCTGCCAGCCTGTGTCCTGGCCGCTGGCCCCGCTCAGCCCGCTGCCAGCCCGGGTTTCTGTCCATCAAGGCCGGCAGTGAGCTGAGTGGGGCTGGCGGCCAGGACCCTGGCTGGCAGGGGGCTGGTGGATGGAACCCGAGGTCGGCAGCAGAATGCCACTGAAAATCAGCTTGCGTGCTGCCTTTGGCATACGTGCCATAGGTTGCTGACCCCTGCATTAGATATTATGGCACTCTTTGGAAGAGTGGGCATGTTAATAGTGGTCTTGTGGCAGAGTTCAATTTACACACCAGTGAGCATTCCACCCTAGTAGTAGGCACGTTTCTTTGGGGTTGTGCAGTAGTCATTATATATAGATTATGAATCAGTTACTAAATGTTTATAAAACATATGGAACTCATCAGAATGAAATATATTACATAAGTGTAAGATCATTATAATAAAATAGACAAAAGTACTAACTTTTCCTTCTGGGTAGAGATACCCAGTATAAGCTTCTAAGGGCGTGATCTTCATTATATACTCAAAATTTCCACTTACTCATGAAATAACTACAGAGGCAGTCCTTCACTATAAAAGGTAGGATGATCTCAGGCTATCTCAACACTGGGCCAATAAGACTGGGCAAATGGATTTGTATCAGATAAGAACAATCATAAACCATTGGCCAAAATTTGAAGCAATCTCTTGATTTGAAAAGATGAGAACTTTATTAATCACTAATTTTCACTTTCACTTGCAAGGCAACCTTTCCAGTGCAAACAACAAGGGACACCTTTCTCCTCCTCTACCTTCCCAGGAGAGCCCCCTTCCTTTTCTCTCTTCTCTGGAAGCAGAGAAGAAAGGGAATAAATAGTTACTCCCACAATGTTGAGAAGCAGATCAACCAGCCCTCAGCCTGAAACGGGTGAGCTATGTAACTGGTGACTGGAGTAAACCAGCTATCCTTTCGATTGGATAGACTGAGGCTATTGGAGGGGTTTATTCTAACAAATGGCCCCTCAAGGAGCAATGCTTTTGTCAGTTACAGCTGCAGAAGGCTCAGTGTTCATGTAAGTTGCTTTTGCAGATTGCAGCATGCACAATATCACCTTTTTGGAAAGATTATATTGGCTGCTTCAATGCAGACAACAACACTGAGGCCACAAGTACTGAGAAGAGCTATTGCAGAACAAAAATCCCTTCCATATTCTAAACAGAGAATCTCTCCTCCAGATATTAAGGTTTGTGCATCAGTGAATTATGGATTGTAATGTCTCTTTTTTAATATAGCAAGGTGAAGAAAATGTGGACCTACCTTCAATCTCCTCATTCCATTTAGTTTCCTTTTTTGGGGGCTCACAATTTTCCATTAAACAACTTGTGGACGAAGAATGAAAATGCCTCCCCAAGCCTGGAAAAATATTAATTTCTGCAAGTTTTAAGGAAAAGAGATTTATTGTCAGTCTGTGGGAGATTTAATAGAATGCAAATGCAGCTTCCAGTGTCAGCCAGGAAATGCAGTTGGGGAAATCATAAATATTTGCATGATTTACCATTGTACAGGGCCCATAAAAAGCTTTGTTAAAATGCAGTTAGAAACGCTAAAGTCTGGTATTAGAAAGGGAAGTGTCTGTCTGGATATTTTTTTAAATTGTATATTTAGAATGTACTATGCTTTGGTCAGAAGAATTATTTCTGATCCAGTAGGTTAACATTGCCTTTCCACAGCAACCAATGGTTTGGGGTTTTTAGTAGCAGAGCTATGCAGTTTTAATGGTGCTATATTTCACATTCAAGAGAGAGTTGGGTTAATCATAGGGACATATTCTTCAGAGCCTGGAAAAACTAGCTCCTATTTAGAGGTGGACACTATGATTCAGAGTAAGGTAGGTCTACCTTTTAACCACCATTGAGGATCCAGTCTAGCTCCACTGAAGTCAATGACACAACTCCCATTGACAGAATGTTGTAGGATCAGGCCCTAAGTTGTTAGGAGAAAGCCACTAAGCAGTACATTAGGGATTAAGAAATCCTTTACCAGCACTGTTTCATAAGTAATCAATTAGTCTATGCCTGTGTGGGGAAGGGTGGGGTGGATGAAAGGTTTCAGTCCTACTGTTGTTGTTTCATAAGTAGATAATGAATGAGGGCTGTTTATACTCAGAGGATTAACGTCTACCTCCTGACTTGATAGGCCTCACTGTACATGACTTGCTGCAGCAGCCAACATTTATCAGACTATGATGTTCAACTCTGTAGAACTAATAGTACACAAAGGAACATATTTATTTGCTTTTCTGTGTGGGACATCAGGTTTTAATAATAAACTCAATATCTTTTTACTTAACACGACTTGATATTTCCAAGAAAGTATAACAAGAAAGAGAAATATTATCAAAAAGTCCCCAAAATCAAGAAACAGGCCCACAAGATAAACTTTGGCACCATAGATAATGGTTGTAATTGGGCTGTCAAGCGATTAAAAAAATGTAATCATGATTAATCGTGCAATTAAACAATAGAATACCATTTATTTAAAATATTTTGGCTGTTTACTACACTTTCAAATATATTAATTTCAATTGCAACACAGAATACAAAGTGTACAGTGCTCACTTTATATTTATTTTTGATTACAAATATTTGCACTGCAAAAAACAAAAAAATAGCATATTTCAATTCATCTAATACAAGTACTGGAGTGCAATCTCTTTAACATAAAAGTTGAACTTACAAATGTAGAATTATGTACAAAAAAAGACAGCATTCAAAAATAAACAATATAAAACTTTACAGCCTACAAGTCCATTCAGTCCTACTTCTTGGTCAGTCAGTCACTCAGACAAACAAGGTTCGTTACTATTTGCAGGAGATAATGCTGCCTGCTTCTTGTTTACAATATCACCTGAAAGTGAGAACAAGCGTTTGCATGGCACTGTTGTAGCTGGCATTGCAAGATATTTACGTGCCAGATGCGCTAAAGATTCATATGTCCCTTTATGCTTCAACCACCATTCCAGAGGACATGCGCCCATGCTGATGATGGGTTTTGCTTGATAATGATCCAAAGCAATGGAGACTGACGCATGTTCATTTTCATTATCTGAGTCTGCAGAAGGTTGATTTTCTTTTTTGGTAGTTTGGGTTCTATAGTTTCTGCATCAGAGTGTTGCACTTTTAAGATTTCTAAAAGCATGCTCCACACCTTGTCTCTCTCTTTTGGACGGCACTTCAGATTCTTAAACCTTGGGTTGAGTGCTGTAGCTATTTTTAGAAATTTCACATTGGTACCTTCTTTGAGTTTTGTCAAATCTGCTGTGAAAGTGTTCTTAAAACGAACATGTGCTGGGTCATTATCCGAGACTGCTATAACATGAAATATATGCAGAATCATAGAATCACAGAATATTAGGTGGGAAGAGACCTCAGGAGGTCATCTAGTCCAATCCCCTGCTCAAAGCAGGACCAACACCAACTAAATCATCCTAGCCAAGGCTTTGTCAAGCCGGGCCTTAAAAACCTCTAAGGATGGAGATTCCACCACCTCCGTAGGTAACCCATTCCAGTGCTTCACCACCCTCCTAGTGAAATAGTGTTTCCTAATATCCAACCTAAACTTCCCCCACTGCAACTTGAGACCATTACTTCTTGTTCTGTCATCTGCTATCACTGAGAGCAACCTAGCTCCATCCTCTCTGGAACCCCCCTTCAGGTTGTTGAAGGCTGCTATCAAATTCCCCCTCACTCTTCTCTTCTGCAGACTAAATAACCCCAGTTCCCTCAGCCTCCCCCATAAGTCATATGCCCCAGCCCCCTAATCATTTTCGTTACCCTCCGCTGGACAATCTCCAATTTGTCCACATCCCTTCTGTAGCGTGGGACCAAAACTGGACACGATACTCCAGGTGTGGCCTCATCAGTGTCAAATAGAGGGGGTAAAACAGAGCAGGAGACATACAATTCTCCCCCCAAGGAGTACAGTCACAAATTTAATTGATGCATTATTTTTTTAACGAGCATCATCAGCATGGAAGCATGTCCTCTAGAATGGTGGCCGAAGCATGAAGAGGCATACGAATGTTTAGCATATTTGCTACAAAAGTGCCATGCAAATGCCCGTTCTTACTTTCAGGTGACACTGTAAATAAGAAGCAGGGAGCAGTATCTCCCGTCAATGTAAACAAACTTGTTTGTCTTAGCAATTGGCAGAATAAGTGGTAGGACTGAGTGGACTTGTAGGCTCTAAAGTTTTACACTGTTTTGTTTTTGAGGGCAGTTCTGTAACCAAAGAAAATCTGCATTTGTAAGTTACACTTTCATGATAAAGAGATTGCACTACAGTACTTGTATGAGGTGAATTGAAAAATACTATTTCTTTTGTTTATCATTTTTACATTGCATATATTTGTAATAAAAAACAATATAAAGTGAGCACTATGTACTTTGTGTTCTGTGTTGTAATTGAAATCAATATTGAAAATGTAGAAAAACATCCAAAAATATTTAATACATTTCAATTGATAGTCTATTGTTATAAGTGCGATTAATCGCGATTAATTTTTTTGAGTTAATTGCGTGAGTTAACTGCGATTAGTTGACAGTCCTAATTGTAATGAAATTTATTGCTAAATGCTCCCTACAATACGGGCTCCGGAATGTATGAATGCTGTCATTCTCTCTCTGAATATATGAAAGGATTCTCTATCTGAATGAAGATCTCAGTAGTTGCAGATGCTAACAGCAGAACAATCTGATTTGTGTGGTTTGGGAATCCCAAGGAACACTGAGGAAGACTGCACACAACTATAACTTTGTTGCTGGTCTCTGATAAAGAGCTGTGCATTGGATTATCTAGTCCATATTTGCCTAAAGAGAGGTGGTGTGGTCTAGTGAAAGTCTTAGAGTTAAGGGTCAAATTCAGAAGTGATGTGTAACATGGTGTAGATCCTTTTAGGCTAAGTCTCCCTTAGATCTTCTTACACCACAAGTGTGGGCCAGGTTCTCAAATTTGCATAGGTCCACTGACTACTGTGAAGCTACCCCTGTGAGAATTAATCAGTGCCATTTTACATGCAGGGGAGCCAGGTGATGATGAAAAAAGGTAAGTTTTGAAAGATGTAGGCTACTTTAGCTTACCCTTCTTTACATGCTTTTTTTTTTTTTTTTTTTTTTTTTTTTTTTAAGCTGTGTTTCTTGCTGCCCTCCTCTTTTCTTTGTTCAGAGGTCTGCATCTAAGTCATGCATCTTAAAGGGATGGAAAGAAAATGTAAGTTGCATCAACTCATTCCACCTAGACTCACTGAGACCCATAGGCAAGTGGTGAAAATATTTGGGAAGAGGGGGCTGAGTAATACGGACAGGCCCCACTCTCTGGTGTGTGTATGTGGGTTGTTGTCTCTATCCTGGCCCAGTGTGGAGGGGTGGCCTGGTGCAAGGTGGGAGAGGAGGATGGAGAGCACGTCTGCCCTACACTCACCCCACAGTAGGGCTGAGCCTGGCTCCCTGCTCCGGCTAATTGGCTTTCATTGTTCGCAGATGCTGTTGGGGGTTCCTCCACATGGGGTTGCGGGTTTTAGCCAGCTAACCACCCCAAGATGATGAGGAGGAGAAGGAGGGGGAAAAAGGTCATCAGCCCCACATAATACTTCAGAATGAAGATGGGATGCTGATGTTAGGGCTAAAGAGGCGAGGGGTTCCTAGGTGAGCCCTAGGGGACTGGAGCAATGGAAGAAGGGAAAAGGGAGTTGGTGCAGCCAGGAGTTGGGGGCTTTTGAACTGATCTGTAGGGTAGATGGACTTGGGTGTAGGGGGCAGCAGAAAGGCCCAGCAGGGAAGAGGAATGGTCGAGCAGCGGGGTAGGCAGGGGAGGAGAGAGAGGCTAGAGGAAGGGAATTGGTTTGAGGATGGTGGGAATGAGGGAATGGGAGAGTAGAGGAGGTTTAAGAGGTGGGGGGGAAGAGAGCTTGGGGGAATGGTGAGCAGTGGTAGGGGAGGATTTGGGGTGGCAATGGTGGGGGTTTGGCAAGTGGAGGTAGGGTGATGTTTCCTGGGGTTTTTGTGACGGGGTGGGTTTATTTGGGGAGAAGGGAGTTGGTGTGGTGGGGAGGTGAGATGGGTGGTGGGCTGTGGGGGTAGCAGAGGATTGGGGGTTATTTGTGGGGTGGGAGGGAGAGGAGCACAGGGAGCTGTGTGGAGGTGCTGGTGACTACAGTTGGATATGGCTGGGTATAGCTCCTTCCTCCACAGCCCTCTTCTCCCCTCCCTGTGTCTTGCTCTCTCTCTCTCCACAGTCCCCATGCCCCAGCCCTGCTCGCAGGCACCAGGGAAGGATGGACTTGCTGTCGCTGCACTAGGAATGGGGCTGGGTGTGGGGCCACACTTGGGACAGACTCTGCCCACAGCACCATGCTGGGGCCCTGTGGACCTGTGCCACCATTGCCTGCTGCCGGGGACTCTCCCTGCTTGTCCTGCTGCTGGGCAGCCAGGCAGCTTGGTGCCAAGATGGCCCTGGCACTGCCAGAGGCAGGGCGCCACCTGCGGAGCTGGGATCTGCGCATGGGTGGCAGGATGGCTGAGATTAGCTGGGTCTGATGACCCCCCTCTAGCCCTCACCACCTGCCGCCTATGGATTTACCTATGAATTTATTCCAGGAACTTGAGAGTTCTAATCCTGTTTGTGGCACTGTATTTCTCTGTAGCCTTGGGTAAATCACTTTACCATTGTAAGTCTGTTCTCCATTTGTAAAATCAGGACATAATATTTTGCTGCCCCTTATGGATGATGTGAGGACTAATTTACAGTAGTTAATATTTGAAGGTACAGGACTAGATCCTGAATTGCAGCTAGGAGTGCTGGGGCAGCTCCGGGAAGAGGGGTACAAAAGGAGCTTTGCACTCCTGTACAATGCAAGAGACTCTGGGGGAATGCCCTGACCTCTTTCCCCCTGGTACGTGGCTGCTGGGGCAGGGGTGGGTAAGAGCAGCTGCAGTGGCTCTACGGCACCTAAGGATTCCTCAACTCCATGACTGGGTAAGGGAGCTTGAGGGCCAGTGGAGAGGCACAAAGCTGCCCTAATGCAGGACAGAATCTATTCTGTAATGTGCAATATATGTTCCAAGCATTGTTAACATTTGAACTGTGCTTCGAGATCTTCAGAGGAAAGGCCCTGTAGAAGGGCAAAGTATTACATTTTCCAGTTGCTTTTGGTTTTGTTCAGCTTTGTCCTATTCTAGAATTTCTCATGCAAGTATAAATAGGTTATTCATCATGCAGTATAGGATACATAAAGATCTGACCTTTGCTTTTAATGAATCTATTTAACTGTTACCCAACTGATACATTTCACAGTTAAATGTAATTTAAAAAGCAATATTGGCACCTGTGCGTACAAACAGGTTGTCACAGTCACACTGCATCTTTATTTTAAAGAGGCAGCAGAAGCTTGGTCTTTAGCCTGAATATCTGCTTCTACGAGATCTGTTTATGAAAGAACTCAATTAGTACATATTCTCTAACTTACTTCCTGCATGTGTAAATTTTAATACAGAATTATTTTAGTTTTTGGCTTGTTCAGATTGAACGTAGTTACCTTTTTTGGCAAGATGCAGCTAAATTCTAGAGTAGATTAATAAAATGTATTCCATTCAAGCTGGTCTATAAGTCTGATTCTGATCTCATGGTGGTGGAAATGCCTTGACTTGAGTGGTGTTACTCCTGATTTACAGTGGTGTTCCTTAAGTCAGAATTGGGCTTTATTCTCAGTGCTTGGCTTTGATAGTTATTAACATTTATGTCACAGTACAAGTCTTAGGACAATGCAAAAAAATCAAGATAGGCAAGGTCAGTGTACTGGTTCTGCAGGAGATGTTGATCAAGGAGTCAACGTGGTAGCTGCCCAGCATGCAAAATCCTCACTGAAATCAATAGGACTTCCTTGCAGGCAGGATCAGGTCAATGACAAAGAAGATTTTATTTTGCTTATAGTGTTAGGCTTGAAAAAAATCCACACGCTATATAACCAATTATAAAAACACACAAAACATATCTGGTCAGGCTGTCTTCCAGTTTATTGTTACATAGACATTACAAAACAAAATGAAACCAGCAAACACACAGGATGACAAAAATACTACAATACTAATATTGGGGTCTTTGTATCCCAGTCTACTAACAAAAGACTTCCCCAATCTGGTTAACTCTTTTCATCCAGATATCAAAGTCTTGTCTCTAATAGTCAATTTAATGAGAAGAATGCTTGTTGATTGTAGTATCTGAGCATCTCGCAGTCTTTAATATATTTATCCTAACACAACACTGTTGCATAGGTGCCGACTCCATGGGTGCTCCAGGGCTAAAAAATGGTGGGTGCTTAGCACCTAACGGCACCCGTCCTATCAGAACCTCTCCCTTCTCTCCCCTCCCCCCAGTGCCTCCCGCATGCCTCAGATAGCTGTTCCGTGGCATGCAGGAGTCGCTGGGGGGGAGGAGTGAGGGCTGGGCACGGTTGGGGGAGAGGATGGGAAGAGGCAGGGCAGGGGTAGTGCCTTGGGGAAAGGGTGGAGTGGGGGCAGGGCCTGGGAGGAGCACCCCCCAGCACATTAAAAACTCGGCATGTATGCCCCCTCCACCCCGTGAGGTAGGAAAGTGTTGTTATCCTCCTTTTACAGATGGGGAACTGAGGCACAAAGACACTAAGGGTATATCTGCACTGCAGCTGGGAGAGCATTTCTTGAGCTATTTTAGCACTGTAGCTGTGGCAGGATGGGTGGCAGCTTGGGCTAGCTTTCTGAGTTCAAGCCCATCAACCCCCTCTGGTATGTTCTCAGGCAGCCTGTTCTGTCATGGCCACATTGCTATTTTTACTGCACTAGTATGTGTACCCATGCTGAAAATCACCCTCAGTTGCTGTATAGACATACCCAGTGCCTCTTTGCTCAGGGCCTACATCTTTTTCTCTGTTTATGAAAAGATCTTTCCCTTGGGAAGGAATATCCTTTTAGAGTAAGAATTCCATTAGAGTCAAGTTATGTTCTTAATCATTCAGGATACTATTTTAGAAGCAAAGCAAAAACAAGCCCAAACCACAAAAACCTGTATTGCCTCTATTTTTGTCTCTCCTTCCATATTTGCCTGGTATGTTATTTCCTATCATCTCTGATTGTCCTACACAAAGTATTTACGAAGTCTCAGACTTGCAATTTCCCCTTTTCAAGTCTGTGCCTTATTCAAATGCTTAGGCAGAACTCCTATAAGGATTTTTAACTGTAATCTCTATAGTACATTTTATTCTATTTCCACCATCCTTAGGGTCAAATCCTGCCCTCTAGTATACATCCACAACTCCCATTGACGTCAGTGGAGTAGCACATGTGTGTACCTGAGGCCAGAGGCTGAGCACTGATCATCTCCATTAATAGGTTTCAGTGGCAAATTAATCACCTTGTTTTTGTTTTTGTTGTTCCTTTGGCAGCTGACTCTGCAGCTGCTTCATTTGGGGAGCTCCCAGGTACAGGAACTTGTATGCAGAGGTTATAGAATCAGGTCTCAAGTCTGTATTATGTCTTCTCTGTTTGTCCTTACATTTTCATTGGTTGTGTAGTGAGTGAGTGAGTTCCTTTGGGACTCAGATTATATGCACTATTCAGTGCCACTAGGAAGGGTATTAGAGAAAGTGTATTGGGAATAATGATTCCTGAGACCTAGTCATGGTTCTGCCACCAATTTGGGGTTAATAACTCTCTACCTCTCTCTGTGCTCAAGCCAACTCATGAGTTTTATCATGATTCTTACAATATTTGGTGTTTTCCTTAAAGCCGCATCTCCTGGAGTCACATGATTACATAAGAAGCAAGCCATAGAATTATAGAATATCAGGGTTGGAAGGGACCTCAGGAGATCATCTTGTCCAACCCCCTGCTCAAAGCAGGACCAATTCCCAACTAAATCATCCCAGCCAGTATAAGAAAAGAAGGAGGGAGCCAACAGGAGCAGGGAGGGAGATGAGAGAAGAAGTGCAGGGGCTCCCCAGTCCCAGAAGTTAACAATAACTCTTCAAGCCCAAGGAGAAAGGCTGTTCAACTCTTCTCCCTCTTAGACAGGACTTCTCTCATCCCCGAGTGCAGCTCCTTCCTCCAATTGCCCCACCTGACACAGGCCCCATGCCCCAAATTCATCTCCCCACTGAAGCAAGCTGTGAGGCCCCCCCTTCTTAGGCACTGCTTGGCAACCAAACCATTTTGTGGTGTATTGAACTAAGAACTGAACACAGTGACTGCCACTGAACCTGAACCAAACCCCAGTTTCACTCCTTACGGCTCGCAGTGATTCTGGTTGGACACCGAATCCTGCGCAGAAATCAGACCAGCCCCTGTTCAGTGCTGTCAACCCAGGAGTCAGATCCCCCCAAATAATGAGATTGTCTTTAAACTGGAAGTAAAAAGTGTATGGAGTCTTTCCTTCTTTCCTAATAGTTGTGGAGAAAAACATGAATCCTAAAGACTAAAGCCAGAAGACATGTAAAAAGAACCCCAAATTTTTTTGTTTTAAAAATCTCATGATTTTTAATCCAGTCTTACGATCTTTGAATATTTGGTATTGGGATACTGAGTAAATGTGTTTCAGGGTGCCTATCTTTTCCGCAGGAGTGTTGTGAGACTTACAGCTCAGCCTGTAAGAGATCTACATGTAGAACTTTTGTATGAATTCTAGCAAATGCTATGTGCAAGATCAGGAGCTTATTTAACAAATATTTGTAAAATGCTTTTTGTCCTTGGATGAAGTGTGCTAGAGAAGAGCAAAGTATTATATTTAGCACCTCCTATCATAGTATAAGATAAGAAGCTGGTTGTGCAGCTGGAAAAAAGAGGGTGAATCAGTTACAGACATATTATATTTATGCACAGTGTCTCCTTTGCACTCTGACTTATGCACATATTTGTTTGCTTAAAGAGTGTAATGAAACAGTAATTTATATATTAAAAAAAAAGACAGAGGTTGATAATAGCCCTCATGGGCCCCTCCAATAAGAAATGTAATTGAGTTCATTGCATATTAGTCCTCTACATGAATCACTTGTGAAAAAGAAATAAGAAAAATACAGTAGCAAAATAATTTAAAAGAAGTATTTCTTTCACTAATTCAGGAGTAATATTACAAATGTTTATAGACCTGCTTTGAAACAATCTAACTTGGAAATCAGACATTCTTTCACACTTCATCCTGAATTAAGTTTATGCCATCTCAAAACACCAGGTTATTTTAATATAGCTGTGAGCTGCATAAACAAATAAATTATCTTGGATAATGTTTTGCGTCTGTCAGCACCTAAAGGTGCTTTGCATAATATTGCTACCACTGCAGAATGCTACATAGGCAGACTTCATACCTCACATGTCAACTGGGGGAGGTGCGTTGTAGTTGAAACAACAAGAATATCACAGTAGTTCTTTTGAGGTGTCTTACACTGGTTTATATGACCATTAAATAGTGATTAATGGTCATATTAACTCATAGGAAAAAGAGCAAGCCAAGGCACAGCAATCATTTTAGTAAGGCTAATTTAGTCTCATGATAACATTAAAGAAATCGCTTCTAAAAGGATATAGGATATTTCTTTTCCAGTTTAAAGTGCTTTGACTGTCATTAATGTAGTTTCCATAGATGAGGTCATTCTCTGGAAGCTCTGAGTGCCTTCAGTTCTAAACGAAATTATTTAAAGGAGGAAAAACAGCAATCTTCCAACACCCAGCAAAAACACTCAACTTACAGCAAATATAGATAATTTCATAATACTGGGCCAGGATGTGGGGTCTAGTAGAACTGCACACAGAGAAAAGTGTGTAGTAAAGGTGGTGTAAAGCTCTCTTTTGCAATCCCATGACCCTGGGGCCACTATGAGCAGGGCCACTCCTCTGGAATAAGTCAGAGGCCTCAGGGCTGCACTAATGTGTACCAGCTACTGTAAGAGTTCCTGCCCTGGCTCCTCATTCCCAGATATTTTCTCCTGGACTGGGGCCATTCTCTCAGAGCCAGATATGCCAGTTATATGGCCACATTCACCGGTGGAGTGGCACAAAATGGAGCACCACACTGGAAGGTCTAGCTGATAGTTTAGAATCCCACTTACAACAAATTGCCTTTTTAGTCCGTTGAGATGCTGTTTTCCTAACTGCTTTATTTAATCCTCAGAACAGCCCTGTGAGGTAAGTACCATTGTCCCCCTTCTACACTTGAAGAAATGGAGGCACCGAGACACTGAGCCCTCGTCTACACTACAGGGTTAGGTCGAATTTAGCCGCGTTAGGTCAATTTTATAATGAATGCGTCTACACAAGCAACCCCATTCTGTCAACCTAAAGAGCTCTTAAAATCGACTTTTGTACTCCTCCCTGGCGAGGGGAGTAGCGCTAAAATCAACCTAGCTGGTTGAATTTGGGGTAGTGTGGACGCAAATCGACGTTCTTGGCCTCCGGGAGCTATCTCAGAGTGCTCCAATGTGACCGCTCTGGACAGCACTTTCAACTCTGGTGCACTAGCCAGGTACACAGGAAAAGCCCCAGGAACTTTTGAATTTCATTTCCTGTTTGTTCAGCGTAGCAAGCTCAGCAGCACAGGTGACCATGCAGTCCCTCCAGAATTGCAAATGAGCTCCAGCATGGAGCGAACGGGAGACACTGGATCTGATTGCTGTATGGGAAGAAGAATCTGTGCAGGCAGAACTCCGATCAAAAAGATGCTAATATATATGCCAAAATCGCACAGGGCATGATGGACAGAGGCTACAACAGGGACACACAGCAGTGTCGTGTGAAAGTCAAGGAGCTCAGGCAAGCCTACCAAAAGACAAAGGAGGCAAACGGTTGCTCTGGGTCAGAGCCCCATACATGCCGCTTCTATGATCAGCTGCATGGCATTCTAGGGGGTGACCCTACCACTACCCCACCACTGTCCGTGGACATGTGAAAGGGGGGAGTCTCAGGCAACATGGAGGAGGATTTTGTGGATGAGGAGGAGGAGGAGGAGGAGGAGGAGACTGCACAGCAGGCAAGTGGTGAATCCGTTCTCCCCGGCAGCCAGGACCTTTTCATCACCCTGGAGCCAATACCCTCCCAAGGCGGGATCCCCGACCCTGAAGGTGGAGAAGACACCTCTGGTGAGTGTAACTACAGTACAAGGTTTAAAAGCAATAGTGTTTAATGTTTGATTTGCCCTGAAGACTTGGGATGCATTCGCGGCCAGTACAGCTACTGGAAAAGTCTGTTAATGTGTCTGGGGATGGAGCGGGAATCCTCCAGGGACATCTCCATGAAGCTCTCCTGGAGGGACTCTGAAAGCCTTTGTAGAAGGTTTCTGGGGAGGGCTGCCTTAATTCATCCTCCACGGTAGGACGCTTTACCATGCCAAGCCAGTAGCAAGTAGTCTGGAATCATTGCAGCACAAAGCATGGCAGCAAATGGTCCTGGGTTTTGGTCGCATTCAAGCAACATTTAGTCTATATCTTTCTGTGTTAGCCTCAGGAGAGTGATATCATTCATGGTCACCTGGTTGAAATAGGGGAATTTTTGTAAGGGAACAGTAAAAGGATCCTGTTCATGCTGGGCTGTTTGCGCTTGGCTAAAAGGGATCATCCCTGAGAATAGCCACACGGTGGGGGGAGAGATGAAAGGATCATCCCAAATAGCCACGCAGAGGGGTGGGGGAAGGTGTGTGCTCCACATCCACCTGAAAACCGCAGCCCCTTCTTTTAAATGGCAAACCCAACCGGCATTGCTTGCTATGGGAAAGGAGGGTGCTTCAGTTTGAAACCATTTCCACATGTTATGAAGGCGGAAGAAGCCAACCCCACATACCCTTTGACATACCCATGGCTGTCTGGAAACCGAATTCTGTTGCCCAGCTATGTGTGATGTGTCACCGGCAAGCGCTCAATGTAAAAGACAAAATGTGACTTTGTACCGAAAGCACATGTGCTGTCTGCTGTGAATTGTTTGATTCGCAGTGAAAGAGTCTCCCTTTTGTTCTCAGAAATGTATCATCTTAAATTTTACTCTTCCTTTTTAACCCCCCATGGGTGCAAATGTTTCTATGCTCCCCCTATCATCTCCGTCCCTGAGGTTATCGCAGATTAGAAGGTGGGCTACCTTATCAGTTATCTCCCTTTTTAAAAAAAATTAATAAAGAAAGAATGCATGATTTCAAAACAATAGTGACTTTATTTCCTTTGCCAGCTGTGATCGAAGTGGGGAAAGTGGTTGGCTTACAGGGAATTAAAATCCACAAAAAAACACAACTGTCCCACTGTAGCCTGGCCAGCCATGAAACTGGTTTTCAAAACCTCTCTGATGCGCAGCGCACCTACCTGTGCTCTTCTAATCACCCTGGTGTCTGGCTGTTCAAAATTGGCAGCCAGGTGATTTGCCTCAACCTCCCACCCCGCCATGAACATCTCCCCCTTACGCTCATAGATATTATGGAGCACACAGCAAGCAGTAATAACAATGGGAATATTGGTTGCGCTGAGATCTAACCGAGTCAGCAAACAGCGCCAGCAAGCTTTTAAACATCCAAATGCACATTCTACCACCATTCTGCACTTGCTCAGCCTATAATTGAACAGTTCCTTACTACTGTCCAGGCTGCCTGTGTATGGCTTCATGAGCCATGGGAACAAGGGGTAGGCTGGGTCTCCAAGGATAACTATTGGCATTTCAACGTCCCCAACAGTAATTTTCTGGTCTGGGAAGTAAGTCCCTTCTTGCAGCTGCTCAAACAGCCCGGAGTTCCTAAAGATGTGAGCGTCATGCACCTTTCCCGGCCATCCCACGTTGATTTCGGTGAAACGTCCCTTGTGATCCACCTGTGCTTGCAGCACCATTGAGAAATACCCCTTGTGGTTTATGTACTGGTTGGCAAGATGGTCCAGTGCCAAGATAGGGATATGCGTTCCGTCTATCGCCCCACCACAGTTAGGGAAACCCATTGCAGCAAAACCATCCACCATGACTTGCACATTTCCCAGAGTCACTCCTTTGATAGCAGAACATCAGTGATTGCATTGGCTACTTGAATCACAGCAGTCCCCTCAGTAGATTTGCCCACTCCAAATTGATTCCCGACTGACCGAAAGCAGTCAGGCATTGCAAGCTTCCACATGGCTATCACCACTCACTTCTCAACTGTCAGGGCACCTCTCATCTTGGTATTCCTGCACTTCAGGGTGGAGGAAAGCAACTCACAGAGTTCCAGGAAAGTTTCACAGCCACTGGGAATCATCCCAAACCTGCAACACTATGCGGTCCCACCAGTCTGTGCTTTGCTGGGCCCAGAATTGGCGTTCCACTGCATCAACCAGCTCCACTGCCGCCATGATGTCCCAATTGCCACATCCCATGCTTTCATGAACATCTGTGTCCATGTCCTCCTCGCAATCGTCCTCGTGCTGCCATCTCTTAGCCAGGTTCTGCACATACTGCAGTGTAATGCGCAAGGTGTTTACAATGCTCACAACAGCAGTGGTGAGCTGAGCGGGCTCCATGCTTGCCATGCTATGGCGTCTGCACGGATAACCCAGGAAAAAAGGCGCAAAATGATTGTCTGCAATTATTTTCACGGACAGAGGGGAGACTGACGACATGTACCCAAAACCACCCGTGCCAACATTTTTGCCCCATCAGGCATTGGGAGCTTAACCCAGAATTCCAATGGGCAGCGGAGACTGCGGGAACTGTGAGATAGCTTCCCACAGTGCACCGCTCCATGAGTCGATGCTATCCACGGTAGTGAGGATGCACTCTGCTGACTCAATGAGCTTATTGGGGACATACACAATCGACTGTATAAAATCGATTTCTAAAAATCGACTTCTATAAGATCAACCTAATTTCATAGTGTAGACATACCCTGAGTGATTTACCCAAAAGTCTCTTGCAGAGCTGGAAACCAAACCCAGATCTTCCAACAATTTCCTTTAAGCAGATGACCATCTTGCCTTAGCTAGAAAGAATTCATGTTCTAACCAGGATAACAAACCCCAGAATTTACAGTTGTCCTTATTAATCCTGTTTAGTTAATACAATCTTCCTTAGTTCTTAGTTATCTTAAAAAAGTGTTTTCAGACAGGAAGCTTCTGAATTATTCATATTGGAATCCTGCATCAACACACAGATTGGTCCCCTGAGACACTAGTGCTATCTTACTGTTCTTTCTAGGGTTTAGTTTGTCAGCATCTTGCAGTGAGATTAGCAATTAGTAAACCAGTGAAATTGGAAACTGCTCTGCTAATGGAGGGCATGGAACAGCTAAAGTGATCTGACTTGTTAGGATTATATCTGAAACGTATTTTGATTTTATTCTCCTCATGTCTACACTGCATTATTTCATTTCACTGTTCATTTTATTATTGTTAACTTTCAAAAAATCCCAGAAATAGGCTCACAAATCCACTTAAATGTATTTCAGTAGACATCAGACAGAATGGCCACTGCTGTACTTAGAGGTTTGGAAGGATTAATTTTTTATCAGTAAATATTGGGTAAATGTCAATTTCACCACACACACACACAAATTGACAAAAATATTTCCAGCAATAATACTCAAAATGTATAGATAAGCAAGTAAGAAAAATGCTGTTTGAGAACTTTAGTTTGATTTAAGTATATTTACTTTTTTTTGACATTGGATGCTGACAACTTATTAACTGTAATGAAGCTTTAATTTTTTGCATCTGAAAGTCTGCACTCATTAAATAATTGTCAGACCCTCCCCGCATAATTTTGCACAAGTGTGAAAATTTAAATTGATTAAAATTTAAAAAATGTTTAAAAATAAACATCAGTATTGTCAATTATAGATATTAAAAAATAAATCTTGCCAAGCCTCTGTGTGTGTATGCATGTGCGCACCCACTTGTATACATACACACAATCTCTAAATCTCCCAAAATAACTCAGTTACTGTACAACAATGAAAAAAATCAACGCACCAGCAATTGTAGAGACCTCCAAGTACGTTATAATCATTGGACTAAAGTGTGTGTGTGTGTGTGTGTGTGTGTGTGTGTATGTGTATATATATATATATATATATAGAGAGAGAGAGAGAGCTGCACTGTTCCAGGGTAATGGTAGGCCACACAACGTCTCCTGCACTGTGGTGAGTGCAATATGCAACAGTTCTTTAAGGCTTACAATACATACTCCCCGCCCCACTGCAGGCCAGCTTTACATATTTTCCACTCCATCTACCCTCTTTTCACCAAGTTGCTTTTGTGGGGATCAACTTGATAATAGCTCCTGCACCCCCCTAAATGTAGTGGCTGCAATTTTGGTCCCCCTTTTACGCAAGCATTCTAGGGGGGAGGAGGATATTCCTTATTCCTCATCCCTCCCTTGTGATGTCATGTGAGAAGGGGACCATCCCTTAGCCTTACTTAATTGAGCTTTGTAGGGACCCTTTAAGGCAGGGGTCAGCAACCTTTCAGAAGTGCTGTGCCATCGATTGCTTATCCCTGCTTTAAGGTTTACATTTTATATTGATAATACCCAAAGTCACACAGTGAGTCAGTGGAAGGTCTGGCAATAAAACCTAAGAGTCCTGACCTCTAGCCACCAGTCCAACCAATAAACACAGAATCCTTTACTATCTTGCTACAGAATATTTCCCCTCCCATCAGTCTGTTTTAATTTATACTGAAGCCATAGCTATGAAGGATTGTGACACCCATTTATATTTAGAAAATAATTTGTGTTATATTCATTGCACAGACCTGATGCATTGTTTGTGTAAAACAACCCAAACCTCTCTCTCTGTTGTTTGCACTAGTTTGAGGTTTGGCAGCCTATACAAAAGATGCAAATATGATTATAGAAAGGCAAGTTTTCCCTCTGAGCTTTATTTTTCCACATTGAGGGTTATGTTCACCTCCATAAGAGTTTCTGCCTTAAGCACTGCTGAGAACATTGAGTGCTATAGACCTTGGCTTAGCAAAAAGACTGAATTATTCATCCAGAAAAACTGGGATGGTCTGCAGAAGGGCTTTTATCTCAGCTCTGTTGACATATGTTATGGAGAGATGGCCAGACATGGAAACTCATGAAAATGTCTTTTTAATTCATTCCTCTCACTCAACCAACATTTCAAAGGCTTTGCCAGGAGGACCAAGAACTGCTCAAATGCAGGCAAGTACTCTGGTCCCATTGAAGTCAAGGGGAGTTTTCCATTGAGTTAAGTGGGGTAAGTGTCACACTCCGTTTTTAAGTCCATGCTCAACTACTGCAGTTATCTTTTGTTTTGGCCAGCTAAGTCCCATGTTTAAGATTTATGACCCCTTGTTTTTTTCCTCCTCCTTTCAAGTTTTTGATGTTGAAAGTCCTTTAAGGTTCCCATGTGGTTGTTTGGCTGCAGTCTAGCCTCATATTATCTTTGGAGAATCCACCTCCTGTACTGTTCCATGTTTAATGGCATCTCTCTGTTAGTACTAGCGGCTGTGGTCATCAAAAGTATTGAATCCTAAGGGACGGTCCAGGAAATTAGTAGACTAAAACAGAGGAGCACTAATGACATACTATGGGGAGGGGGGAGAGTGATAGCTCAGTGGTTTGAGCATTGCATTCAGAAACCCCTGCACCGGTTCTGTGAAATGTAGAATAGTGACAGGTTGCTTCCTGGAACCATAGATATTGAACTTACAAAACCATTTGTAACCATGTATGACAATGAATTTATTTTCTGTGACATCTAGGGCTCAACTAAATATGTTCAGGAGTCAGTCTAGTGATGTTCACTTTGAGCGTAGAGATGACGTTCAGGATGATTGCCATCAGTCCTTGGCAATATCACTTTGGGAGACCCACAAAAGAAACATTTATAAAAGTCAAAGGAAGAGTAGAATATTGATAAGCAAATCCACATGATGTCTTCCACCCTCCCGCCCCTTGGCTTTTTTGGGATCATCTTTGACATCTGGGGGAGGGAGGAAATCTCTTTCAAAGCAATTCATTTTCTTCAGATTCGCTTTGCCCACTGCAGGGCCAATGTGCAAGGCTTACTAGAGACATATAAAATTGCAGAACTAGCTAAGCACCTAGCAAATAGGTTGTGGCAAGATTTTAATTGTATATAGAGGACAATTTATGCTGTCCAAATAATAATGGTATTCTTCAGTGCAGAATTTGAAATCTGGAATATTATCTTTCTTGTCTGGAGTATCCAATCTGCCACCATGAGCATTTTTGCCAGTTTCAGTGTATTAATTAGAGCATATAATGCATACCTATCACTGAAATATCTCTTTTGCTTGCACTATGAAGGAGTGTATAGTTCAAAGACATGTCAATTACTTTTGGTTTTAGTTTCAATAAGGAGTCATTTTGGGGAGGTTTTTTGCTGTCATGGTAAAGCTGTAAATCTCTGACTTGCATAAAGGCCAACAATTCCTTCACATCAGCATAATGGATGTATGATAGTGAGTTTGCATTTTGCTGCATGTTTGCACAAGATAGGGTCCTGCTTCTTTGACTCATAAGAGTGCATCAGGCTCTTCACCCTGTTGGCACTAGATCTTTTATAAATTAAAATTGCCTTCCATGACCTTGTGGATATTATAGACTGTGAATAAATGTGAGCGTATTGTGTGGCTGTAATAAATATGGGCAGTACATTGGTGTATTTACAGAATTCCCAAAGCAAACCCAAGCAATTAGGGAAAAGTTTTTTTAAAAGCAGGTATCCCTTTGGTCAATACACTTAAGCTTTATGGTGTCCTGCATTAATAAGCATGCTGTGGAGCAGCTACCCCGTTATTCTTACTCAGCAACAGGATTAAGATGTAAGAAGAAAATACCTAGCTAAGCACTTATTACCATGATATGTATCATGCTTAGTCCTGACTTTTTTTTGATATACCCATTCTCTCTCCCCATCCCAACGTTTTAAAACTTGAGTACAAGAATGACACACTCGAGATTTACTTCTGTTCACTGCAAAGGACAACGGGCTTGTCTACATGGAGATTTAGGAAAATTAATCCAAATTAACTAAACTATATTGAACGCTGGTGTGGACACTCATTCATAATTAAAGTAGCCTAAAGTTTTGCTTAATTCACATATAGCTAAATTTAATTAAGCCCACTTTAATTTTGAATGAGAGTGTCCACACAGGTTTAAAGCAGTTTAACTAATCCACTTTAAATGCACACCTTTAATTAATTTGGATTAAGTTTCCTGAGGCTATGTCTACACACGATTCAAAAACCCATGGCTAGCCTGGGTCAGCTGACTCAGGCTCACGGAACTCTACTCAGAGGCTTAAAAAACAAAAACAAAACTGTGTAGATAGCCAGAGCACAAATGTCTACGCAGTGATTTTTAACTCTGCAGCCCAAGCCCTGTGAGCCCAAGTCAGCTGACTCAAGCCAGCAGCAGCTGTGCGGTGGGTATTTTATCTCTGTGTAGATGTACCTTAAGTGCAGGGGCGGCTCTGTTTTTTGCCGCCCCAAGCCTGGCAGTCAGGTGGCCTTCGGCGGCACGCCTGCGGGCAGTCCGCTGGTCACGCGGATTCGGCGGTATTTCTGCGGGTGATCTACCAGTCCCGTGCCTTTGGGATACCCGCCGCCAAATTGTTGCTGAAGCTGTGGGACCGGCAGACCTCCCGCAGGCATGCCGCCGAAGGCTGCCTGAATGCCGCCCTGATGGCGACCGGCATGCTGCCCCCTGCGGCTTGCCGCCCCAGGCATGCGCTTGCTGCGCTGGTGCCTGGAGCCCCCCCTGCTTAAGTGTCCCTGCATAGACAAGCCCCAAGCCTAATTTTTAATTTAACCCATTCACCTTTGTGTTTCCTTATGCGCACTATATAAGCCCTAGTGCTGCAAGTCCTTGAGTGTCTGTCAGCATTTCCATTTTTAAACTCCTCTTTTCCATGGTTTATCATTTGCTCCAGGGGACAGTGTGGCCTGAAAAATATATATAATATAAACATTACAGAAATGTGTTTGATCTGTTAAGATGTTGGAATGAAAAAAATGGTTACAGTGTTTCATGTGTGTGCAATGAATGGCTCTGAAGGAGCCGCTGTCCTTTGTTGGGTAAAAACTCAAGTGGCCAAATTCCACTCTTGCTATATGTACACAAATATCAATGCTAATGGAGGGAATTGTGGGGCTGTGGTATTTGAGGCAGGATCTGGCCTAGAGAGTGCACTTTAATGGCTCCAAATAAGCCATTATAGTCTACCATGTAAATAATACATGCTTTTGAACATTATGTAAATATATATTTGCATAATAAGCTACAACTTTTCTAAAAGATCCATTTATAATATAAATAATTCACTTTAACATTTTTAGAACTATTGTACTTTTTTGTTATTGAGTGAGAAGTGAGAAATTACAGCTACCATAAATTCTAAGACTCTGCCTCAAGCCAAAACAAAAAAGATATGGAAAGTTTAGATTGACAGTCTATATTTAATTTACTCATTATTCCTGTTATATGTAAAAACAAACATACATTCTGTCTGAATGGATTTTATATTAGATTAAGGAAAAACAACGAGTTGAGAAAGGACGAAGAAAAGTTTCTTAGAGAGAACAAAGTGCATTTTCCTGTAAAATGTTGAATCAGCTCTGCTTCACAAAATGGCATCTGCTTCTGCAAAGAGCAGACTCCTAGCATATGTCTACATGAAATCAGGAGAGCTATGATATTGCAGCTGTGCCACTACAGTGTGGTAGTGTAGATGCTTCGTACATCACGGAAGGGGCTTTTCAGTTGATGTAGTTAAGTCACTTCTTCAGGAGACGGTACGTAGGACAACCAAAGAATTTTTTTCTGTTGACCTAGCTGCATTTACATCAGGGTTAGATTGACCTAACTATGTGGCACATAGTGCCAAATTTTTCATAGCTCTGAGCAGTGTACCTAGGTTGATCTAATTTTTAAGTGTAGACCAAATCTTAGAAATGTAAGGGAGGAGCCAATCTGCCACCCTTGCTCACAATGAAAAATACTTCACTCTGAAAGTGGTCGCATTCAGTGGAAGTACTTGCAGAGTAAGGTGCTAGTCATTATAATGTGGGTTGTGGAATCTGGCTGAATAACATAAAAGATAATAATTAGAAAGGGCTCCAATACTACAAAGACTTACACACATACTGTAGTTTATGCATGGTCAAATGTATACACTTCTGTTGCAATACTACTCCCAGTGCAAAAATTTAAGCATTTGTGTAAGTCTTTGTAGAACTGGGGCCTACATAGCTGCATATATCAAATTGTCCAGGTACATACTTCTCAAATGTCACTTATTAAAGGGACTCCCTGCTATTTACTTCTGTCTCTGTCCCTGCAAATGTAGAGTTCTCTCCTGTTTGTCATTCTTTACATCTGAAATATTGAGTAATGAAACTGTGGCAATAGAAAAAAATAATTCTCAAGAAATGAAACCAACATCATTTTAAGCTTCTTGCACTAATAATTTTTTCATTTTCTCCATTTTTGGACAAATTGTGCTTGCAGTAACCTACTGAAGCCAGTGGGGTTACTTGCTTGTGTAAAGCAGGTAGGATTTGCCACTTTGGGTCAGCATTCTACAATTGTGTCCTGCACTTGGCCCATGGAGAGTTAAGAATATATCTGTCATATTTAAGTGTAGATAAGACCCCAGTAACTGATTTTTAAGTGGGCACTTAAAAATGCACTGTGACAATGTAGTTCTGGCGGGACCCAACTGAGAGTGCCAATTCAGGACAAATTGCTAAAAACAGGGCAGTTACAGCCCTAGGCTGGGGTTTTTCCGCCTCTAAGGCAAACCAAACCAGCCAGACTAAGAGGACTTTGGTCTCACCCCACTCGCTAATCACAAGTCACACCAGCAATTCCCTTAGACACTCCAGTTTCCCAGTATCACCACCAGTGCCACTCGTTATGGGGACAAATGGTTATGGAAACCAATACCACAATAAAAGAAAAAAGGTTCTCCTGATCCCATAGGACCAAGCCCCAGATCCAGGTCAATATACAAATCAGATCTTACCCTCAAATCACGCTGTTGCCAATCCTTTAGAATCTAAAATCTAAAGGTTTATTCATAAAAGGAAAAAGATATAGATGAGAGTTAGAATTGGTTAAATGGAATCAATTACATACAGTAATGGCAAAGTTCTTGGTTCAGGCTTGCAGCAGAGATAGAATAAACTGCAGGTTCAAATAGAGTCTCTGGAATACATCCCCAGCTGGGATGGGTCATCAGTCCTTTGTGTAGAGCTTCCATTCATAGCAAAGTCCCTCCAGAGGTAAGAAGCAGGACTGAAGACAAGATGGAGATTGGGCATCAGCCTTATATAGTCTTTTCCAGGTGTAAGAACACCTCTTTGTGGAAAATTACAGCAAAATGGAGTCTGGAGTCACATGGGCAAGTTCCTGCATATTTTGCTGAGTTACAAGGCATATTTGCCTTCTCTCCATGGGTCAGTTGTATAGCTGATGGTTCTTAATGGGCCATCAAGCAGGCTAGGCAGAGCTAACACCAACTTGTCCGGGACGTCACTCAAAAGCATAGCATAAGTTTGAAATACAGACAGTATAGAGCCAATATTCACAACTTCAACTACAAAATTGTATCATGAGGGCCAATTTGTTGAATAATTTACGTGGCTCTTAAATATTGCATTTGTAGACAGACAGTTAAAAAACATGAAGAATAATAATTAAAACCGCCATGACTAGTCTGACAATATAAGGAACATAAATGTGAAATATTAATTATTTCGTTTTTTAAAGCTTCAAAATGAGGTGCCTTACCTTTTTCTAGCAGCAAGTCCCCTGGAGGGTTTAAACCAGCATTGTGAGCTATCCATTCAGTCCAAATGTTTGTGAAGGGCATTGAGCAAGCCTGTTTTACTTGTAAACCACCAGCTAATGTAGATTCTTTTATATTTTTTCTTTCCTTTCTGTTAAAATGAATAATATTCTTTGTAATCTCAGCAGGAGACTACTATGAAGTGCCTGTATGAAACACAAATGTTTACTTTCTTCAGTTAGCAAGTAGCCTCAGATTCATGAATCATGATACTTTTAAAAACAAGTGTATAATAGCTCCATAGATCAACACTTTTTTATCAGAAACTTATGACTCTATTATTTGTAGGGATATTTCCCCGCCTTTAGAGTTAGCCTCCCTCCCTCCCAGCCAAACATTTCTCCTTCCAGATGAATATACAGAATTTTTGATTTTTCAAATTCCTGACACATTCTTAAAACACAGTTCCCTATTGAAGTCAGTGAAATCTTTGGCCCCAACTGTCCACAGACTTAAGCACAAGCTTAACATTATAAACTATGAGTGGTTCGTTGACTCCAGTGGTACTATGCATGTGAGGAAATGGACAATATGGAGCATTCAAGTATTGGGAGCAGGCAAAGCCATGACTCCTGCTTCCAGTGTACTGGCCAGTGGAGCTGGTTGAAGGCACAGAATGAAGTAAGTTACACCCTTTTCAGGACTGCAGTATGTTTCTCCAGGCCTGATTCAAAGCCCGTTGAAGTCAATGGAAGTCTTTCCATTGACCTCAACAAGTTTTCAATTAGGCCCTGCTGGGCTGATTGTGAAAGGGGAAGAGCACCTGCAACTCTCATTGACTTCAATATCTATGACTTCAGTTTTAGTTGCTCAGCATCTCTCAGGTGAATGTCCTATGTACCACACCATGTTATAAACATGTTAGAGAAGTTTGCTGTAGCTCCAGCAAAGACAAGCTTTTGTATCTTTAAATATCAGACTTAATAAGTTCATAATTAAATTATTGTTACATTTATCAATAGAAGAGTTACTACTTCATTTCTAGCAAAGGAATCAAAGTAAGCATACCTTAAATTTTAGCGGAAGAGTTACTCTGCATCATGTGGATAAATGTATGTTGTGTTCATGTCTCTCTCTATATATCTGGTTAAGTAGCTGAATTATTGCTACTGAGCAAATGTGAAATCTCTATGCACTGGTATTGCCAGACACCTGGTGTGTGTGGAGAGACGACCAAAAGAGTAGCACTATGTAGTCTACTGTTTTTTGTTATGTACTTCTCTTTTTTACTGAAATACTACTGGGGATTAGCAGTAAATATCTTCTGCAAACATGGAAGATTACCAGAGAAATGAGAAATTTGAGATATAAATGAGACTCAGCTCTGAGAAATAAAAGCAGCATAAGTACCTGGGTCTAAGAATGGCCCTGTGCCAACTTTCCTTAATGGATTTCAGGGATGTAAAGTGATAGTTCAACAGGGCTCAGATCCTGTGATAATTAATCCCTAATCCACTAAAATAATGAGACCGAGAAAGGTAGTTGGACAAATACAAGATAAATGAAGAAAAATGACCTATCAGTTTTGTTTTTGTGTTGGGATAGTATTAGGGAATAGAGGTAGCATTTTGGCAAGAAGCTGTTGCCAGTTTAAAGGGAAGTAATGCTGGTTAATAAAATAAACTATTTTGTCATATCTCCTTATAGTGGAGACTTTTTTTAGATTACAAAAAATGTTGTTGGCCAGTGAATGATGGTATATGTAGAATGGAGTCCCATGTCAGCCATAGAAACAGAAGTTGAAGATGGGGGGGAAACCTATTAATTTCTTTGGAATCTTCTGTGATCAGTCTTTCACTACTTCCATAAGGAGACTATACTACAACCTAATGTATCTAAATGTCAGGAAGATTTTCTTGATTATAAGCCCAGATTGTGATGGGTTCGGTCACAGAGATCCCCTTGGGACGGTCAGCTTTCTAATGACACCATAAAAGGGGTATTTAGCATAAAGCATATTCCAGTTATATCATATTCATAAAGCATATGAACTGCAATGTCACACAGATTTCTCCCTTTTTAATTTTCATCCCATTGCTCTTATAGTTACCTGTACCACATTACATTCCCCTCTGTCCTGGATAGTAACACCCTTCAGTTATTTGTAGACTTTTATAATGAATCCTCCGTAGTTGCAGTTTAGTGAAGCAGTACATATTTAGTTCCTTATAGGTCACTCCCTCCAGTTCATTTTTTTGCTGTTCTCTGAACTCTCTCCAATGATTTGATCTTGCTGGAAATGTGATGCCCAGAATGGCGCACAATATTCCAGTTGCACTTGCACAAGAGCTGTAGAGGGACTATTATCTCTGCTTCCTGACATGATGCCTTTGCCTATGCAACGTAAAATTACATTGGCTTTTTGTCAGCTACGTCACACTGCAAACTTGTATCTAAGTTACTCTCTATTATCTCCCTAGGTCCCTTTCGGTGTTACTGCTCCCCAAGTTCCTTTCTCCTATTGAATATCTGAATTGCAGATGACTTTTTCCTCATGTGTTAGTTTTAATTTTTCCAAATCAAATCTCAGATTGTTATTTTCTGCCCATGTTTCTAGTCTCTCCAGCCTCTCTGTATTGGTTCTTTGTTCTCAGTGGAGGCTGCAACTCCTCCTAGTTTATCATCTGCCAGTTGACCTTCAAAGTTATTAATAAGATGTCAGATAAGACTGGACGTAATTTTAGTACCTCACCAAGAACATGTTAATTACCTTCACTTTTAAAAATGCATGCCTTATATCCAGTCTTTGCCAGCCAATGCCCTCTTTTAACTATGTGTTGTCATGGTGACTCTGCCTCAGTTTCCATCAACAGTCATTTTGGCCCTGTGCTGCGTGGTTTTCTCTATGATCCCAGCCCTTCAGCTATGTCATTTATAGTCTTTTCCCTTCTGGGACGATAAAGAGTCTAGTAGGCTAGGAGTCCAGTGACTCTAGCAAAGGCTAATTAATGCCAGGCTCCTGTGTAGTCTTGACCCCTTTGTTCTAAGGCATTTTACTATCCACTTTGCTAGAGATGGTTGGGGAACCCAGACCTGCTACTCATCTGGGTTCCAGCCCAGGGACCCTGCATTAAGCAGATGGGACTGTTCTCTCACAGTCCCTTGCTGCTTCCCACTTTGCCCCTCTTGAAGGCCTTCTCTAAACTTACATTCTCGGATTCTTCCTCTCTGGAAGTCTGATTTCCTAGTCAGCTTCTTTCCAGTCTGCTGCTGAAGGAATTTTCTCTCAGGAGTCTCTCTAGCAGCCATCTCTCTTTTCTGATTTGCAGGGTCTTATCCACCAGCTGTTGTTGGTCCAGCAATTAACCACAGCTGAGGAGATAGCTAGTCTACCTGTTAACCCTTTAGTGGCTATGGTAGAATGGGTTCTATATCCCCTATGGCAGCCTAGTTTCAACTTCCAGTCCCTGGGATTTGTTATATCTTTGTCTGCTAGATTGAAGAGATGATTATCACACTTTTGTTCCCCAGGAATGTACTTATAAACTGTGATCAAGACATCCTTTAACTTTCTCTTTGTTAAGCTAAATAGATTGAGCTCCTTGAGTGTCTCACTATATGGCATATTTTCTAATCCTTTTATCATTCTCACAACTCTTCTCTGAGACCTCTTCAACATCTCTCTTGAATTGTGGACACCAGAACTGGACACAGTATTGCAAGCAGTCACACGAGTGCCAAATAAAGGTAAAATAAGCTCCCTACCCTTACTCAAGATTCCCCCCTTTTAGCTAGTTTTCAATCCATGTAGTAGCATTCCTATCCAAACTAACATAGATACATTTTTCAAGTATGATTTTGGAACACAAACTGTCAAATACTATATTAAAATGCAAACATATGTCTGTATTCCTGTCACCCACTAATTATGTTAAAAAAAAAAAAAAAAAAGCAGCAGACAGGTTTGATTAGCCAGATATATTCTTTATAACTTGTACAATTTATTGCTTATGGTTAGAGTTGGTCAAAGAAAATTCAATGGAAGCCATATTCCAGAAATCAGAATGCTTTGTGAAATTGAGTTGATTTTGTTAGAATTTTGTTTGAGGGAAAAAAGTTGGGGTGGGAAGTGAAAAGTTACAACTATATCAAAATGTCCTGTTTTGACATTTTGGGAATGCAAGCTTTCAATGTTTTGTTTTTAAATGATGAAATTTTAAACAAAATGTTTTGGTAGATCTGAAATGAATTTTTTAAAAATTTTCTTTCAGAGAAGTTTGAAATTTTAAGTTTTTGTTCAGATTTGGAATAAAGCCAAACCGGGCCAGCTCCAAGCACCAGCCTAGTAAGCAGGTGCCTGGGGCGGCCAATGAAGAGGGGAGCAGCATGTCCAGCGGTTCGGCAGCAATTCGACGGCAGGGCCGTCACTCCCTCTCAGAGCGAAGGACCTGCCACCGAATTGCCGCTGATCGTGATCGTGGCGTTTTTGTGGGGGGGTTTTTGTGTGTGCTTGGGGCGGCAAAAACGCTAGAGCCGGCCCTGAAGCCAAATTTTGAAACTCAAAATTCCTTGTGAAACAAAATTTCTGTGCTCCTTATATCTCTGCTCCTGGTTGAGTTACCCTCGGAGATTTAGTGTTTTTTTTCCTCCTCTTAATATTTGTTTCATTATTTTGAACATTGCAATGTTAGCATTAGATGGGTATTGCTGGCCTCAAGGTGACTTTCGGCTAGTCATTTCAATTCTCTGTGCCTCAGTTTCCTCATCTCTAAAATCAGTGGGGATAATGATACTGACCTCCTAAAGTGCTTTGAGATCTATGTCTGCAAATCCTATATAAGAACAAGGTATTCATTCCTTTTCTTTTTAAATTAATAATAAGTATTACATTCGGTTTTCTTCAGTCTTTTGATATCTCCAATTCTTTTTCTAATCTAAGGCATTTGTCATAGTATCTAAATGTTATCTATTTCAAAAATCTCTGTCAGTGGTACAGTAAATTCACTAGATAATTCCCTTAATTCTGTAGGATGCAGATTATCTAGACAAGCTGATTTGGGTACTATTATATTTCCCCTAACATTTGTGAATTCTGATTTAGATTTCAAACTTCTGCAAATGTAAAGGGTATTTGGATCTGGGGTTTAGTTTTATCAGTTTATTATAAGTGATCCATATTTACCCAAATAATTCAATTATTAACACAATACGGACAATAAACCACTGCCTTTCTCATCTTCTTTTTTTTTTTGCCTCATTACTGAAGTGGGTATTTACTTTTACAATTTAAGAGATCAGTCCTACAAACACTTACACACTCCAGTAGTCTCACTGAAGTCTATGGGACTACTCACATTAATAAAATTACTAATACAGGTGAAGGTTTGCAGGATCGGGACCATAGCTCTGAAATATATTTTTGGCCACATTCTCAAGGATCCTAATCTTTAATGCATATTTGGAACTAGAATAGTTGTCCAGCACTATGCTGATACATTACCTTTTTAAGCAGTGTGCGAGTCCATGTACTAATTAATTTTATGCATATAAGCAGCTTGGTATTTTCAATTATAATTAAATCAAGTTTGATATTTTATTCATCCACAGGAAGAAGAGATCATGTTATGAAATAGAAAAATTTATTCATTTAATCAGTAAAAACTTTATGCCATTGAGAACAATTAACATAATTTTATAGAATTAAGAGCTCTGGCACAGGAAATTAAAGTTGCCTCCCCATAATCATGTCCAGTTTCACACAATCACTCTCTGTAACTTGCACATTTAAAGTAGCTGTAAGTTTTCTGATGTAAACTAAGTAGTAGGAAAACTGGATATCACAATATGGTTTAAAATGTGTCTGCCCCTCACCTCTACCCCCAAACCAGGTAGTCTAGGGATGATCTTGTGGCACAGCAAGAGCGTGCCGTGCTGCTCAAACACTGGACAATGGCTGAATGTGATGCAAAGACACATCCTCTATATTCCAGGAGGAGCAAGTGTTGATTGAACACATTTGCTGAACATCCCTTGAGCCAGGCAGTGCTGTTTATAGTACTTGCCTTTGCTCTGGAGGGAATTGATTGTGTCTACTTAAAATGCTACAGCAGCCATCGAAAGCAAGTTTGGAAGGAAAACAGAATAAAAAAAAATACAGGGAAGAATTAAACATGAGCATAACTGGTGTATTTTCTTTGAAGTTTTACAGCAAGCATTACTTTATATTTGCTAACAAAAAACTCATCATCCTACACTGCCTTTTACTCTGGATCATATAGCAGAAAATGCACATATTCAGTATGAGACATAATTAAGTATAATGCATTTGGGGGCAAAGCCTGCTCCCGCTGTCTGCAGTCACCACCTGAGAGACAGCTGATGCAGTTCTGCTCTATGGGAAAGGAAAAGGCCATGGCACTGGGAGTCCACACTGGAGGTCCACATGCTCCGTGCACTATGAAACCATCCTCTTTCCTCACTGGCACACAGTGGAAATTTGTGGCTGTGGCAAGTGTATCTATGGCTTCATAGATCCACCAGCTAACCCCACCTTGTGGGAGAAACTCTGATAGAGGTTACTGCATTCTTCAGGCTGGCCCTTCCAAGCCTCTTACTTACAGCTGCAGGACCTCTTATTCTTAGCTTTCCTTGAGCTTGGTGCAGTGACTGTGATTTGGGCCTTATTCTAACGAATTTTTGAACATGGCAATATAGCGTTGTTCATATACCACAAGCCCCAGGTTACCTTGATTAATTTAAATGGAAATTCCACATGCCTGAGAGGAAATGTTTACTCAAACAATGCATTTATTGAATAATGTCTTGAATTATATCTGGAGAAGTATAAGCAAAGTCAGTGGAAACCCCACATCAGTGTTTAATCACTTTTTCTATCAGTTACAGTTATTTCTAAAGTTTAAGAACCATGAAATCATTTAAGGAAAATTTGAAGCACAAAGTCAGAGAATCAATATCTTAGCCCAATGGACATTAGTATGTACCTAAATATACATAGGGGTCTAATATTATACTTTATCATTTTCTACTGGGGTGAAGAAAAGACCGTACTAACTCAAAACTCATTCATGTTGAGTTGCCGTACAGCTTAGAGAACTGTTTCCGATGATAACTTTGTCACCACTATCAATATCTGAGTTCACATTGACAGAGCCAAACGAGTACCCAGAAGTCACCTCCTACAAGACAGGCCCAACAAAGAAAATAACAGAACACCACTAGCTGTCACCTTCAGCCCCCAACTAAAACCTCTCCAGCGCATCATCAGAGATCTACAACCTATCCTCAAAGATGATCCTTTACTCTCACAGATCTTGGGAGACAGACCTGTCCTCGCTTACAGACAACCCCCCAACCTAAAGCAAATACTCACCAGCAACCACACATCACTGAACAAAACCACTAACCCAGGAACCTATCCTTGTAACAAACCCCGATGCCAACTCTGTCCACATATCTATTCAAGTGACATCATCATAGGACCTAATCACATCAGCCATACCATCAGGGGCTCGTTCACCTGCACATCTACCAATGTGATATATGCCATCATGTGCCAGCAATGCCCCTCTGCCATGTACATTGGCCAAACCGGACAGTCTCTACGCAAAAGAATTAATGGACACAAATCTGACATCAGGAATCAAAATACTCAAAAACCAGTGGGAGAACACTTTAACCTGTCTGGTCATTCAGTGACAGACCTGCGGGTGGCTATATTACAACAGAAAAACTTCAAAAACAGACTCCAAAGAGAGACTGCAGAGCTAGAATTGATATGCAAACTAGACACAATCAACTCCGGTTTGAATAAGGACTGGGAATGGCTGAGCCATTACAGACATTGACTCTATCTCCCCTTGTAAGTACTCTCACACCTATTATCAAACTGTCTGTACTGGCCTAGCTTGATTATCACTTCAAAAGTTTTTTTTTTTTTTTTTTTTTTTTCTTCTTCTCTTAATTAATTGGCCTCTCAGAGTTGGTAAGACAACTCCCACCTGTTTATGCTCTCTGTATGTGTGTATATATATCTCCTCAATATATGTTCCATTCTATATGCATCCGAAGAAGTGGGCTGTAGTCCACGAAAGCTTATGCTCTAATAAATTTGTTAGTCTCTAAGGTGCCACAAGTACTCCTGTTCTTCTTTTTGAGTTCACATAGAGTTCCATACACCAAACTTGCCTTCTCAGGCCTAACCCTCCTGTGAGCAGACCCATCAGCCATCTGAATCCTTATTTGTTTTGGAAAAGCCAAGAAAAGGTTGATTAGAAGTAAAAATTTTCTTTTCTGGGGACTTCAGAATCAGCAGCTCCTAATATACATTCTGCATTTACCTTTCTTTTTGATACTAAATTTGGAATTGCTACAGCTGATCAGAGCTGGTGCACACAGTCAGTGACATGTTGTACTGACAACACTAACAAGAGGCTGGTTTTACGTTCTAGTACGTGTGTGTGTATGGGGAGGGAGGGGGAATCTTTGAGTCTCTCCAAGCTTCTCCTGAGGAAGTGTAGCCTAGTTTCATATTCCTTTCATCTTACAGTTGGTTTGTATTGCATTATGTGTCCAAGGTTATATCTGCAGGCAAAAGGGCTAGGGACTGACTTTATCCAAAGCCTGGATCTGCTAACAGTGGGATTAGGCAGCCCCCTTTGAGCTCATCAATGTGAACTGTTCTATAACAAAGAGAGGAGGTGAACCTCTGGTGTGCTTTCTGGCTAGTCCTTTTGCATGGGTATTCTTCCCACATCCCAGTTGATTTGCACTTCTCTCCAGTCTCCCTGCATATTCTTTGGTGCACAGAATACCTACAAGAATAAATCCTATTTGGTGTGCTGAGAATATTCCCCAGAGCATTCACCGAATTACAAACTGCATAGTTCAGCATCATACCTAGCATCTAAATGAATCCCCAGCTTTCTTTAGTTGATTGCTAGAAAGTGCAAATATGCTGAAAACTGCAAAGGACATCAATATATCTTACTGCTCTGCAGGCAAGGATCAAACAGAATATGGTCAGGAAACATTTCTCTCCCATCACAACTTTCAGCTCATTGTTTGGTTTGTGGCGTGAATAATTTCCTGAAAGAAAAGCAATAAATACTTTAATCTTCTGGGTGTAAAGGGGCTTAATTAATTAAATAGGTCCAGAGTTCTCTGCAAGGTGTGAAGAATTTCCTGCAAGATGCTAAGAACCCCACACTAGGGCTGGATTAAAATTTTCAACAGAATTTTTTTTGGAAAAAAATGCAAATTCAGCAACTGAGACATTTTGCAAATTTGTATGATTTTGCCAAATTGTTTTGGTTTACAAAAAGTCTGAAAAAATTGAAATACTTTGCTTTGACAGTTTTAAAACTAAATGCTTCTATTTTTCTATTCAGATTAGCTTTTTGTTTTGACATTTCCTTTAATTTTATTTTAAGAGATGAACATGAATAATTGTTTCGATTTTTAATTGTGGGTCAAAGAAAACGTGTTCAGCCCAAAACAATTATTTTTTAAACTTTTTGATTCACTAAAATTTAGAAAAAAATCAGTTTCAGTTTGACCTGAAATTTATTTTTAATTTTTTGTTTTATTTTTGGAGTTACTAACTAATCAATAAATCTGTCATTCTCCCAGCTCTACCCTAAACCCCCATTCCTTTCAATGGGAGTGGGGGGCACATTGCAGGATTTGGCCCATAATGTTTTAAAGGACATTGAGTAGTCAGATGTCATGTGTTATGTTAGTGTCAAATATTATTGACCCAGATTGTCCCCCCCGAAGTGTGAGTACAGTCAGGACCCTCCATATGTGGGTCTCCCTCCTCCACCACAGAAAGTGAAGCCCAACTGAAGCCTACAAAAAGTGTCCTGCAGGTCTGGGGTCTGTATTGGTGGAAGGTTTGGAGAGTAGGTGGGCTAGGGAGGTGCCAGAGAGCTGGGGGAGCCACTAGGAGACTGTATGGAGATGCAGTTTCTTTGTGGATGAATCCATCCATGGATCCCCAGGGATCTGCCAAGTTTGGAAGCAGGGCCTGTGGCCTATACTGTAGGGAGCAAGCACCCAGTACCCTCCCCAAAGAATGTTGTGGGGGTTCTCTGTCATGTAGATCACTGTACTCTCCTTCACGCTCATGAGAAATTTAGTGATTAACTTTGGACTCAGATTATGAAAACACAAAAGGAAATCAAATGGACTCTTTAGGAGCACTTGTTAAATCCAGTGCCCTATTAGCATAGAAGAATGTTGAGGATGAGATGATCTCTGATGGTTCTTTACCAACAATGAGCTCAATTCTGTCCTCAGTTATCCTGTGTAACTTCATTGAAGTCATTGGGGTTGCATGGGTGTAGCTGAGGTCAGAATTTGCCAAGCATCTTCCCAGTACTCAATATCTTTATTTCAATGGAAATCTGATTATACAGCAGGTTGCAGTTTAAAAAGCAACCTGGGAAGACATGCTGTTCTCTTGACATTTCATGTTTTGAGAATCTGTAGAAACCTTGAGAACTATGATACAGATTCTGATCTTATTTACACCAGTGTAAACCTGGAGTAACTTCTTTGACTTCACTTCTTCATTACAAATGGCATTTGAGATCTCACTATAAAGAGATCTGATTTTTAAAATTTATTTTTACAGTATCTGGTTAAAGAAGTTTTGCAACTAACCCACTACTGTATTCACCAGCTCCAACAGAAAAAGGGATATCTAAGCAGCCAAACTGCTTTCCAAGGAGTGGAAATGAGTACAACTTCTGCCTTGCTTCTGAGCTTTTTACAGTACTGTTCCAAATGAACCTATGATACAGCAAGTAGAATTTCAATAGTCTTGAATTGTAAGTTGCTCTTTTTGCAACTGCTGAAGAGTCAGATTTTTTTCCTACTTCTGTGAAGTTTTAATTTTACTAAAAGCTCAGCCAGTAGTAAGTGCAAGAGCAAACTATTAGCTAGAGGAGCAGCTTCTGGTCTCACCACCACTAGTGCAAACCAAGGCTAACCTGAGCACAATGGAGTTAAAAATGTAGCCCAATAAGTTTTGTGAAACAAAGGGCACAGGACCAGTCATCCTGTTTATTGTTCTTATTCTTAGTCACCACCACTGCAATTCTCATTGGTGATGCCTCCTTTGGCCTTCTCAGCAGTGCAAAGTGCTCTACACTAGCTGATGACACATTTTCCTTTATTCCAGGAGCAACTTATCTCCAGCAATGTTGTTCTCAAGCTTTCCCCTCACTTTCCCAACTCAACAATGTGCCCTCTGTGACTCAAGCTTGAACTTGAACCTGCCATGATTTCCCTTCTCTGACTCAAAATCACACACTCTCTCAATTCTGGCCATTTCTACTATTCCTAAAAACATTGACATTAAATTGAGCATAGCTGTTGAAATCTTTAATTTTTTCTATTAATACAGCACGGCTGAATCTTATAGTATTTGTGTGATAGAACATTTGTGACAGGAACCCTGGCCCTAACACCCAAACAATAGCTGCGTGAAGAATATAAAAGATTTATACATATTTAAACTAAAAGCAGTTCAGAATGTGCTCAAATGTCATTTAATGCAGTGTAGTCATAGCAACTGTTGGAGATCTGTAATAAATGGACAGAGCGGAAGTCTTAGGTTTGCCCAAGCTTGAGCTGACATCTACTGTATTATTTTGTCATGTTTTTCAGTGAGTCAAAGCTAGGAGTGTCTTATTCACATGCTCACATCTTCATTTAGAGAGACTTCTTTATTTAAAAAACAGGAGGAAATATGCATGTGTAGCAGCTGACTGTCCTAGTCCCCCATCCTGCTTGTTACTAGTTGGGTCTGGTGCCTATCTTATGTTTTTCTAACAGCTGGCCGGGTGGTACTGCTTTACCCAAGATGGCTGTTGTGTGATAGAGTTTGAGGACTATGTTTAGGTGCAATGAGGCCTGCCCAGAGCCACTTCTGCTTTCTTCCCACAACTAGCACCCTCCTCCTAAGGGCACAAGGCTCAGACCTGGGAAATGAAGGAGGGTAAATAAGGAGCATGCAGAATTTTGACAGGATGTCTCCCTTCACATCTGCTGTGATGGGTCCACTCCTTTGATTCTTCTAGTGCACCACACAGTCCACTGCAGGATTAGCCCTTTTTTATTGTATATGCTGTCCCCTGGAGGACATTGCAGAGATGTCTCTTAAAAAATGAGATGTGTCCTTGAACAAATATCAACTTCTCTTTAGTTTTGTTCTTTCCACCTGCTCCTAACACAATGCACTCACTTTCTCTCTCTAAACTGGGCTTTTTCTTGAGAGATTCACAAGATCCACACAAAGGATTAACCTGACCTTGTTACAATTTGGTGTGAAGTTCATTTTGCTGTATTTCCTTAAGACAATTTATATTCCTAGTAAAGCCATTGGGACAGTGGGATTTGCCCTGGTGTAACTGAAAGAACTTGGCTGGCCTGGCTTTACTGAATGGCTTTGGAGATGATGCACATACTGTGACAGACTCTGCAGGCAGCCTCAGTCTTAATATAGCTTTAATTACATAGTTGCATCTGCATAGGTTTAATTTACACTAAAGAATGCGCAAAAACAAAAACAACAACAACAACAAAAACCACCTTCATATTTGGTGTGACATAACAGGCATATTATTAATCCTGAAAAGTCTTTGGAAAATGTGCTCGCCTTTCCCCTAAGTAAGAGCTTTCTACCCCTATTTCTCTCTCTTATTGTTTTGTAAAGTTTTTACAATCTCTATATTGTACAACACTCCTAATGCCTTATTGGGTTTCATTTTATAAATTATTATTTATTATTTTATTAAAAATCAAAAGTTCTGTCCCGTTGTGAATTATCTGATTGTGGTAAATAACTAAAACATTTATTTCCTCCAGACACAGAGGTTGGGGTAATACTGAAAGAATGCAAGTGCTCCCACATTCTTATGGAATTCCATAACATCAATTATGACTCTTCAACTGGAGACCATTAATCCCTGGGCTTCAAAGTGAATTGCCTTCAGCTATGAATTAAAAAGTTAGTTCACTGTGCAAGAGTTTTAATACATTTTTGAAAAGCATATAGAATCAAGTCAGACCTGGAGAGTATATTTGCAAATTGAAATAAAAAAAAAAAAGCTTCTGGTACATGCTGTGTGTCTGGTCCAATGCCCACTGAAGTGAATGGAAATAGTCACATTGATTTAAATGTACTGACAAAGTGTACTGCTTTACCAGGTGTAATAAGCTAGAGAGGTGATACTCATCCTTGAAGAGAGCCACTGTCACTGGATGGAATAGCAGAGTCACAAAATAATGGCAGTGCCATGCCTTAATATTAGATTATTATGTTCTGAACAAGTTATTCCAACCATAAGCTAGGACACTGAGTCACTGCAACTCAACAGGATTACATACTGATGTAACTTCATGACACCAATATCATGATGCAGCATAGGGTGACAGGAATGCAGTGACTGATCTTTCATTGTCTTTGTTAACATGGCTTGCTTTGCTAGTGACCTAGAGAAGGTGGTGGTGATTGAGTAATATTTTATAAAGAAATCCCAACAGATCGGTCTTACTAATTATACACAGGTTCCTTCCCACCCCCATATCTTGACTGTAAAAATAACTCAGTAATTTTAAAGTCTAAATTTTTTCCACTGAGTTTTTTTTTTAAACATAAGGTATATTTTTTCTGAATTGTGTGAACGTTGTTGGACGTGATCACAGCTTTGATTAATAAAACCCAACTGACGCCCACTGCAGAGTGGCTGCAAGAGAGAACTTTTAAAAATTGCAACCACACTGAAATGACATTTCTGAGATCTGTGCATGTATCTGAATGATTCCTATAGTGTAGCTTGATGAGGCAGTTAGATGCCTAATTGTTGTAAGGTGTCTGATGTCGGACACTAGAATTGCAACAAACAAAACAGTTGTACAATTAATTACCTGTTGTAAAATTTTGAAATCTGTAGTACTGTGTTTCTTCAAGGGCTGACTGAGCGGATGTCTGCAACTTATATTGGACATATAATGACAATTATCCTTGTAGGGTAGGCTGGGATGAGGAGGTTTCTGGAATCTGGATTGGAATACATGTTGAGAGTGAAGTTTAATTTGTGTTAACTGCACATGTTTAGTTTTGGAGAACATTAATGAAGTTCTTTTTATTTGTTTCATACCTATATTTTCCTAGCCTTCGTTCTGTCTTAATGAAGTGTTATGTTTGGGACTATATTGTATAGCAGCTGAGGAGACAGTTAGCTCTGAAATTAATCATCTGGTTTATATTCAGTATTATAGCTCGCAAATGTCAACACCTGTTTTTACAATTTCTCTCAAAGAAAAACCTAAGAATTCATCTAATTCCTTTGTGTCAGCATAAAACTGAAAATACTTAATGCAGAATTTATTAAAGAAAAGAAAAGCTATCATTCAAATAATTACAGTACTGCAGCATGACAAAGACTAATGATAACATAAAGAAGTGAAAATCATTTCCATTGATTGCTGTATAGCGTTTCCACCAAACATCATTCATAACTTTCTTTGTACTTTAGCCTGCTGTTCATCTTGTATTACTAGGGATAATAACATTTTAAAGTGCATTTTTCTCTTTAATTTAATTTTTTGATGGCAAAATACCATGTTTTTAACAAAAGGAATAATGTGCCAAAATCATTATGAAACTGTTACTAAAGTGGGTAATTTTGAACATAAGTAACTATCACCCATGTTCATTCTTTCTTCTGCCTTTATTCATATTGAGAAATACCTTAATTTGTGAGCATTAGTGGTACTGCTTGTGGAGTAAGGTACTACTCAGTGCGAGTAAGGGTGATAGAGTTGGGCCCTTTGTGATTATTCAGTCAATATCCTAATCCCTTCAAAATTTTACTTTAGTGAGAGATTTGCCTGAGTAAGGCTCGGGTAGAGTCCAAGTTATCTTTTGGCTGATAGTAATAAAACAAAAATATGATTGGCATTTAATATGAAACAATAAGTTGAAGCAAGTCATTCTCAACTGTTCTCTTCCCAGGAAGCACGTAAGATTCTATAGTATCCATCCCATACTAAAGTGTTGGTTGGTTGGTTAAATAGATAGAATGAAGCCAGTGTCTAGCACAATGGGGTCCTAGTAGTCTAGGACTGGAGCTTCTAGGCACGGGGTGCTTTTGCAGCTGTCTGTGGTGACTTATGAGTACACCACCTTGGTCTAGTTGTAGTAATGTTTACTGTGTGCATATGCTGAGTTAATTCAGTAAGGGGCTGTCTCCAGGCAGGAATGAAGACAATAGCTCCATTAACAGCCTCTCAGCAACACCCAGGACTAGTGTTGTTAACCGTGCTTCCCCTGACTTTCCCCTTTGCTGCCCAAACCAGTTTAACCAGCCTCAGAGAACACAGTCTGTATATAGTAGAACCTCAGAGTTACAGAAGAACAGGAGTACTTGTGGCACCTTAGAGACTAACAAATTTATTAGAGCATAAGCTTTCGTGGACTACAGCCCACTTCGCTCTAATAAATTTGTTAGTCTCTAAGGTGCCACAAGTACTCCTGTTCTTCTTTTTGCGGATACAGACTAACACGGCTGCTACTCTGAAACCTGTCAGAGTTACAGGTTACAAGTAACCTGCAGAGTTATGAACTGATCAGTCAACCACACACCTCATTTGGAACCAGATGTATGCAATCAGACTGCAGCTGAGAGCAAAAGAAAAATAAAAAAAGCAAATACAGTACAGTACTGTGTTAAATGTAAACTACTAAAAAAAAAGGGGGGGGAGTTAACTTTTTTTGACAAGGTAAGGAAACTGTTTCTGTACTTGTTTCATTTAAATGAAGATGGTTAAAAGCAGCATTTTTCTTCTGCATAGTAAAGTTTCAAAACTATATTAAATCAAGGTTCAGTTGTAAACTTTTGAAAGAACAACCATAACGTTTTGTTCAGTTACGAATATTTCAGTTATGAACAACCTCCATTCCCAAGATGTTTGTAAATCTGAGGTTCTACTGTATTAAAAAGGAAGTCCCTCAAGGATAGGGATGAAGATGGGAATGAGAGAGAACTAAAATGAATCCAGATCCCAGAGGTTGGGGTGTCTGGGAAGATAGACCTGCCCAGAGTCTCTGCCAAGGGATGGCAAGCCTTTAGGTAAAACAGACATCTATGTAGCCCTTTTGTTGTTTTAAAAATCTTTTTTTCTTTTGTTATGCTTTAAGATTAAACAATACATTAGGAAATATTTTGAGAAGTTCTGTGGCCTGTGTTAGAGAGGGTCAGACCAGATGATCACAGTGTTCCCTTTTGAGCCTTGGATGCTGTGCATCTATGACCAATTCTGTGTTAAGAAGATTGTTTTGGGTCACTGTGTTCACTGCTGGTTACAGCGCCCAAAGGGAAGAACGTAGGTAACAAGCCCAGTTGGATTTGCTGGGTAAGCACAGTCAGTGCACAGGATACTGTAATCCTGAACCTGGTTTGATGTGGAAGAATCACAAGGTTCCACTCTGGGAGAGGTAATGACGTGATGCCTGAGACCTGAGGAGTGTGGACTCAGAAGGTGTCTGTACTGCAGTCATAGGGTATGATTGCAGCTCAGGTACACATAACTGAGCTAGTTTTAATCTAGCTTGCTCGGGTACTAGGGCAGTGAATCCATGGCAGCATATGGACTAGCTCCATGAGTAATAATAACCCAGGGTTCCAGGTAGGCTTGTACAGCCTGCAGCTTTCATGACTCCAGGATATGAGCTTGCTAGATTGTCCGCTGTATTCACCTGCTATGACTGACCAAAAAAGGAGTCAAAGGTGCAACTAACCCTGAATCATGACACTGCAGTACAAATAATAATCAATCTTGATTAAAATAAAATAAAATTTTCTCTTGAATATTCTTGGCAATTTGCATTCTTTCTTTCTTCATGAAAGGACTGGGGCAAAATCAGATTATGAAATGGGAATGTCAGCATAAAAATAGAAATACCAAGTATACAAAACAGTCCAATGCTGAACATTGACTTCCCAGCTGATCTGACAAATTCTAGGATGGATTCTTGAGATGACTTTATAACTGAGGAGCTACTGATTTCTCTTGACTGAGATTTTCTTGAAACCCAGGTTGGATTCTTGAAAAAAAGGGCAAGTAGCTGTTTTGCATTGCATGGTTATATATCTCTTCAAGAATCCTTCATAAGTCACCTTGTTTTTAGAAAGAAAACAAACTGTAGAGTTTGAATAAACACTAAGGCTGCAATCCTACAATTAGATCTATGCAAATAGGTCTGTGTGCTGAGTGCTATGAAAGTTAGGGTCCAACCATATGGACTTGTTTGCAGAATTGTGACCTAAAATGACTGAAACATAACATAGCACGAAGGATAGAAAGGGAGAATATTTTCATAAGACTAGCCATACTGGGTCAGACCAAATGTCCATCTAGCCCAGTATCCTGTCTTCCAACAGTGGCCAATACAAGGTGTCCAAGAGGGAATGAACAGAATGGGTAATCAAGTGATCCATCCTGGTTAATAGCCATTGATGGACCTAGCCTCCATAAATTTATCTAGTTCTTTTTGGAACCCTGTTATAGTGTTGGCCTTCACAACATCCTCTGGCAAAGAGTTCCACAGGTTGACTGTGCGTTATGTGAAGAAATATTTCCTTTTGTTTGTTTTAAACCTGCTGCCTATTAATTTAATTTGGTGACCCCTAGTTCTTGTATTATGAGAAGGCGTAAACAACACTTCCTTATTTACTTTCTCCATACCAGTCATGATTTTATAGACATCAATCATATCCCCCCTTAGTCGTCTCTTTTCCGGTCTTATTAATCTCTCCTCATATGGAAGCTGTTCCATACCCCTAATATTTTTTGTTGCCCATTTCTGTACCTTTTCCAATTCCAATATATCTTTTTTTGAGATGGGGCGACCACATCTGCACACAGTATTCAAGATGCGGGCATACCATCGATTTAGATAGAGGCAATATAAGATATTATGAGTCTTATTATCTCTCTCTTTCTTACTGATTCCCAACATTCTGTTTGCTTTTTTGACTGCCGTTGCACACTGAGTGGATGTTTTCAGAGAAGTATCCACAGTGACTCCAAGATCTCTTTCTTGAGTGGTAACAGCTAATTTAGACCCCATCATTTTTTATGTATAGTTTAGTTTCCTTAGCAAGAATCATCTGAGTGAGCAAGTTTACCATGGTTTGAACTGTAAGATTTGTAATGAGCTGGCCATTTAGATCAGAACAAGTCCCTTATGGTGAAGAGGAAGCAGTGTCAGTATTACTTATATTTCATAGCAAGCCAGGTCCTGGGCTGTCATTCTCTTTCTGTTATTGAATATGGGTAAAAAAAATATCCAAATGCATGGTCACTTATACATAGGAGAAGATAATTTACTTTTCTGGGTAAAGTAGTGTATATGAAACAATCAAACAACAAATAAAAATCCTTATTATAAAAGGGGTCCTTTAATTTTTTTTTTTAATTCGGGTTCTTAGACATTTTGAACCAATTTGGTCAGTAGCAGCTGAGGTCATTTGCAGAACTTTGTGAGCCTGCTGTCATAGTGGGGTTTCTGTAGTCAATATACCATCACTCAATTATCTGAACTAGAAGCAATATCGCTTGTGGGCCAGAATTCTGAATAGCACAGATGAGAGATTTATTGCCATGAGGGTTTCTCCTGCCCATATTCCTTTGCTAGACTTTGTGCTAGCCAGCCTGGTGGCTTGTGAGATAGTGCAGTAGATTACTACAAAGGAAAAATGCATGGCTCTGAGGAAGACGGGTACATTCTAGTCCACTCGGTGATTGGGTCTGAGTAGCGATACAGACTAGGAAGAGACAGTTCTCTTTTTTGTCTGCGCTGCAAAAATAAACTAAGTCTGCAATTTTGTAAGGAGCATAAGGGGAAAGGATGAAGATTCACTTAGGTTCTTTTGAAAATCGTAGTCTACATATTTTATATTTAGTATGACACTTTCCTTCTTTAAGGGCTTTCAGTCACAGGTGTGATTTTTGTTTTGTCTTAGCTTTTGCAAATCCCTTCTCTATTTAGTCTCCATTAGTCCCAGCTCCCCACATTCCATTTACACTGATACTGCTGCCCACCTTCTCACATATACAAAGAAACACTACCAGTTGAGGAGCGATGGGTGCAGGAAGCCCGGGGGAGGGCAGGGTGGGGTGGGGAAGTTTCCAGAGCTTCCTGCAGCTGGAGGAGAAATCTGGGGGTGGGTCTGACCCGGTGTCGGATGCCGTGCAGGGGAAGAGGAAGTCCCATCCTGTTCTCCCCAGCCCAGCTGGGGTTAGCAGCTGAGCCCGGCACAGGGCAGGAGCCACCACCAGGTCTTCCCCAGTCCCACCTCTTGCCTCACAGTGATTTATCTCGCTGCCGGCTGCCCTGGGCACCCGAAACATACTGCTGGGGAGGGTCGCATGACCGCTCTTGTGGCTTCCCTTTGCTTCCCCATCAGAGAGTCATTTTTCTGCAGGGAAGCAAAGAAATCTGTGGGGGACATAATGGCACAGAATCCCCTCAGGAGTAAAGAGAGCTATGCTGATTTATAGCAGCTGAGATTCTGACCTCTTACCTTGTATGTTATTTGTTATAACTCATAGACTGTTCTTGAAATTCTTTTAAAATGATGCAGCTAAACTCACACACTTTATTTGTGCAAGTGTGTTGGCCGCAACGTCCATTGTGCAGTGAGAAGTGAACTTGTGAGGTAGAAACTATCTGTGTCTACCTTCCATCCTCCTAAGGCATGTTGTAGCAAGGGTGTCTAAACAATATGGCAGTGATACTCTGTATTTTAGTAATGATTTTAAGAAGCCTGTGAAAATACCATCTCCCTACTGCACTCCCTCCGAGCCGGATTCTGCAACTCTTTGGAGCAAAATATTCCCATTGAAACCAAGGGGAGTTTTGTGTGCATAAGGACTGCAGATCTGGTCCTTGGTTTATTTTTATTTTTTTTTTGTTTGGCTTTACGTTAGTAGGCTGAATAATATTATGGTAGTTCATGATAGAATGGGTAAGGTCCTTCAACTGAGAGATTTTGGCACCTCAAAAAAATCTTATGTCCTGTGTCTAAAACTTTTTTTAAAGACCTTTGAAACTGCTGTGTGAACTCCAGAACAAGTAGCAGTTGAAGGCATCATAGAGAAGTGTACTGCATGGTGTTTTTCCCTTCTTGGGAATGTTGGGGTGAATTCAATAGAGATTTTGCATGAGCAAGGACTGAGGATCTCGATCCATATAGCGAAGTGTAAATTGAAAGGGTTAAATTCCATGACCCTGTGAAGAATTATTGATGGATCTAATCTTCTGATCACTCACATTGGTTTTACACTGGTGAATTCAGTTGAGTTATTCCTGAGTTTCTCTGGTGTATGTGTGAGGAGAATCAGGCTCATTGAATTTGCTTCAGTATTCTCTTTCCTTTGCTGAAAAACTGCTCTTTAAGTGCTGTAGAATTCCCAGGGCTCAGGGTATCATGCAACTGAAAGAAAATGAAGTCTTAGCAACAAGAAAGGGAAAACAGATAATAACTTGTTAACAATTAAGAGCTGCTTACCTGGGGGGTCACCGAAATAGTGAATAAATAAATGTAATTAGAGCTGTAATTGAATATGAAATACCTCTTTTGACACAGAAGGATTTGCAAAAAAAAACAACCCCATCTCTTTTTCATCAAGCAGCAGGCAGCTGAAATCACTAGAGGTGGTAGTGCTTACGTCATTGAGGGATTCGGTCTGAAGCCTCATTGGTGCATCAGACCAAGCGAGTTCAAAGCCTTTCATCACTGAGAAAGGAAAGCAGCAAACCTGGCACAGTGGGAATAACAAGCAACACATCTTTGGTTAATATAAAAAACTATGACAGTATTGCACTTCCAGACCGTAATTATTTTAAGGGGATACTGTCAGGCCCCCAAATTAGATTTTATAAAAACAAGCTTTTATAAAACGTTACCAATACAGACTCCAAAAATTCCACTGTAAATTGTTTCCTTTTTTAAAAATAAATCAGGAAACATCTCCCTGCAGTGTTTGCAAATAAAACATTGTAGCATTGCCTTAATGCATGGAACCAGGGAGTGATTAGACACTGACTAGAAACAATCTAGTCTCATTTGCAAGTAGAGAGAAATGTAGAGGGCAAATAAGTAGCACAAGCAGTGGAAAGTAAAAAAATTTTTCCCCACTTTTAGCAATCTAGAGTGTTATTAAATATTCTAGAGAAAATAATTTGATTTTTAAAAATACATGATTGACAACAAAATTATGAAGATCTGTTCAGGCTTGTGTGTGCAGCAAAGTGTCCATCTGATTTTAGAATTAATTATTTGGCAAAAATCTTTTTCAAATTGATGGTCTGAGGCCTACTTTTTTAAAAGTGGCTAGTGATTTACGAGTTCCTAACCTAAGACACCTAAAGGGACCAGATTTTCAGAGGATGGGTGCTCTGATCTTCAAAAAGTTTTGCCACCTTGAAGGTGTTTCAAGTTGGGCACCCAAATTCACCTTAAAAATTTAAGCCAGGGTATTTTGGATAGAGCAGTGATATATTTTCCATTGGTGCTAACGGTAGATGCTCTACGCTACTGAAAGATTGGTTTAATTACAATTAATTCATTTTAGTTCCGATTCTGAGTTAACTTTAAAATTCCCAGTGGCCAGCAATTTAGAAGGATATTTTTATCTTCATCCACTTTTGCGCTAATAAAAGATTTGTTTAGCAAAGAAATCTCAGCATATTCAGAAAAACGGTGATGCTTCACGTAAAAGGACTCCTCCTGTGAGAGGATTTCCAACACAATAAATAAGGTCCCTAACTAACATTTGTTTTCAAAGTTACTATGGAGCACATACAGCCAATTACAGCTTGTTTTAGAATGCTTAATTTGAAAGCTAGATTATACAGTATAGTTTGATATGTGGTTCATTTGGCTTATCTTTTAGTTATGGAAAATGTAATTGATTCACTGAAGCAGTTATGGCCTATAGTGTCTTGTGATCTGCAGATTAAAGATCTCTACTAATAGACATTGTCATGACTGAGTAGCTGCAAGACAGCCATTACAATGCATAAATGATTCTTAGATCACAGGCAAGTCTTACACTTTTCGACAGAGGTCTTCCATTTTTTAATTATTACTGTGCTATTACAAATCTATTAACACACACAAAAATCTTTAGCAATACATTTGCATCCAGCCTCTCAATATGTGTGCACAAAACCTGCCTTTGCTTGCTTTAACCTAGTAGATTAGATACTTGGTTTATCTGATTTGTAGATGAGCTTCTTCAAAGAGACTTAGGTTGAAAATTAGAGGATGCTTTTGAAAATTTGGCCAGAGTCTAATTTAAAGCCACAGAACAAACTAAATTCAGAGTGAAGGTTTCCATTCTGTCCTAAATTTCTCATAATGGGCTAGTGTCCTAGGCTAACGCATTGCACTACCTTGGTTCTAATGTTGTAAGCTATGTCTAACTGCATTGTGATCTTTTACATGTGCCTGTTTCCTCAATGTGATCCTGGTTAGCGGAGTATCTCTGCATTATAACATGTAAGATATGATTGATGACAGGTTGCTATATTTCAGCCCTTACCAATAAATTGCTGAGATTAGAACGTTGTTGGAGAGAGAGATTTCTGAAGGGCTTGCAATTGCTTCCGGCAGTTGTACTTAACTGACAACTACCAGATAGATTATTTCTGTTTTCCTGACAGCTAAATTATATTTCATTGTATATGGTTAAAAATGGCTATGCAGGCAATTTCTTTTTTTCCCTTCTCATTCCTTTTGACTAATTTAGCAGAAATGTCTAGGAATAGCAATTGTCTGTTTAATTATCTTCATAGAAGGTGGTGGGGATTAGTTAAATGAATAATGTCTACAAATGCATTATTAACCTTGTGCAAACTGGAAGTGCTAGTTTCCTGCATTATTGCAGCTCTGCTAAAAAATAAGGAAGCCAGAGTTGACATTCTCGATATTTCTAAGGTAAAACACATGCTAAAATAATACCAATACCAAACCAAGCAACCAAACAAAAAACCCATCTTTTGGATATTTTAAAGATAAATAATAAAGTAGTAAAAGAGGGAACAAGTCCAGTAGATTAAACATCTTTTGCAGACCCCTTTTTAGTATAGTAGGGCACAAAAAGTGATAATTGTTTTACAAGAATTATCCCACACTTCTTCCATCAGGAACAATACTACAATAAAAATGAAGGGTAGGTTGCTTTGTTTGAGGAGTGGGAACTGTCAAGGTTTGCTCCTCTCGGAGATTTATATCTGGATAGTTTACCAGCTACCTTTGCATCCTTACAAAATGAGTTTCATCTGGGAAGCAATCAGCAACAAATTGTCTCCAATCACTATCAACTTCATGAAATTGCTTGCTGAAAATGGTCGCTTGCAACAGACTCCAGATGTAATTTCTGCTTTTGGAAAGATCATGAGTGCATATCGTGGAGAAGTGCTCTGCTCAATCACTACTGCTAACTCCTTGGATCAGGCCAGCCTTACTGAATTAAAAACAGCTTTGAGTGGCTTCTTGGCTAAAGGAGAAGTCTTGAAATTGGAGACCAAGACTGATCTATCAATCCTGGGTGGAATGATTGTTTGCATTGGGGATAAGTATGCTGACATGTCAACAAAATCCAAGATTCAGAAACTGACCAAAATCATGAGAGATACCGTGTAACATCTTCTCCAACTGTTTTTCACAGTGAAACCTGTCAATCTATTATATGGAAAAAATACAATATTTCTCCTTCAAAAAAAAAAAATGCATGCAGCTGTAAATTATCTGAATGCCAGCTTTCCTAGAGCATCAGAGTAAACTTCTTAATCTATAATGCTCCAATCCTACAGTTTACAACATGAGTGGACTGCTGTGGCCACCACAGCCCTATGTGCAGGTTTAGTAATCTGCTCACATGTCGTAAATTGCAGGATCGATGCCTACATATTTAAACTTGAATCTTCCTTTACACTTGTCTGTACATTTTACATAATATTACTTGGACTATCTAATCTTATTAGTACATTTTAATTTCTTAAATAGAAATGTAAATTAAATGTATGCTTTGATAAAAGATAACAGTAAATATGTTGGACTGAACTACGAGATATGCCACTTGAGTCCAAAGTGAAATGACAACAATTTAAAATCATTCCAAGAATGTATTAGATCCCTGCACTGCAGTTCAAATGTGACCTACTGGACAACAAAGTATGCTTCTGCAATGCCATAAATATTAGACATTGTTGGTCAGCTAGCATAGAAATAGTATGGAAATATAAAATTACCAACTGGCTTAGAACAATAGTATATCATTTTTCTCTGGGCTTGTCTATATGGAGAAGTTGACTGGCAGAACTGTAGTGGTATAATTATACTGCTAAATCTGTGCTGGAATAACTCCCCATGTGGACACTTTATTCTGGAATAAAAGTGTCTCTGCTTTGGAATTACAGGCAGTCCTCGACCTTACGACTTTCGAGTTACGACGAACGGCACTTACAACGCTTCTGCATTGACACCCTGATTCAACTTATGACTATAGGTTTTGAGTTAATGACGGTCGATCCTGCAATGGAGTAGATCGCAGTTCTGAGAGACAACGTTTCGACTTACAATGCAATTGTAAGGAACCAATTGTGTTGTAAATCCGAGGACTGCTTGTATCCCACTGTAGCACTGCCATTCAACTTCATCATGTAGTCAAGCCCATTAATACAGAGGCCAATAAAGTCTTTTAATAAATGAAGTGCAACTGATCGGGGTTGTGCTAAGACACTGATCCTTAAAAGGAGGGAACTCTCTTGTCCCATTTTTAAAAGTTTGTGGTGTTGATCTGGCAGAAGTTGAGCATCTTATTTTACAAGATTAATGACCACACTGAAGAATTTCATGTGATCTAGGAAGAATTTATCTCCCCTATAAAGGAATAGTAGTACTTAAGGTTTTTAGGAAGGGCTGAAGGTGTTGGGATTGCATCGCAGACCAAGGACTTCGGTTTTATTAAGTGTTTGGGGTTTTTGTTGCTTGTCCATAGTATGTTGTTTGCCCCTACTTCAAGGCTCATTGTAAAGTCTCTGTCTTGTTCTGTGTGAGGGTTATTATATGAAGAAAATCCTGTTTTAAAACTCATGATTGTGGAAACACTTTCAATAGCTAAAAAATACTTAATATTTAACAAAGAAAATCTCTATTTTGGAAAAATAAATAAATAAATAAAAGGATTAACTCATATGACACTCTGGGGTGCAATCGAGACCAGCCAGGAGCTGTGTCACCAATTGCACTGCAACCTGGGGTAACTCTAAGTGGTTTGCTGCTGTAGCTCCCAATCTAGGCTGCTCACAAACAGCCAAGTAGCATGCAGATCATACCCTGAGTGTCTGTGTATTGCCCCAGCCCTGTTCTGGCACACTGACCCCAGGAGCCTGTCGGCAAACACTGGCCACTTTCTGGCTTGCAGCAACCTTGGTTACTATTTGCAGGGTGACCCCAACACACATTCAGTCCTGGATTTCCCCCAAAAACATGTGTTCTGCACTGGCCAGCCCTCTGCTGGACAATCCAGATATATTAGGTCAATTTTCCCTCTAAGGGTGTCAACATACAACAGTCTGCTACCTCAAATGGAGTTACCCCAAACAATTCACAACACTGGATTAAAGAATATAACAAGTTAATTTGCCTACAAAGAGAGAGATTTTTAAGTGAGTACAAGCAGTGCCGGATTAATAATTTTGCCGCCCCTAGGCTGGGAAATAATTGCCGCCCTGGCCCTGCCCTGACTCTGCCCTTTTCCTGCCCCCATTCCAACCCCCTCCCCAAAGTCCCCGCCCCAACTCCACCCCCTCCCTTCCCCTATTGGATCCCTTCCCCAAATCCCCGCTCCCAGCCCCGCCTCTTCCCCCAGCACGTGGCGTTCCGCCTCCTCCCTCCCTCCCTGCCCTGCGAAACAGCTGTTTTGCGGCGCAAGCGCTGGGAGGGGAGAGAAACAGGAGGCCACGGCGCACTTGCAGAGAAGGTGGAGGTGAGCTGGAGCAGGGGGGCGGGGCGCAGAGGGGAGCTTCCGCCCCTGAAAATTTGTCGGCCTAGGCAATAATATAGCACTAAGTACAAGTGATGAGGTATTATAGTCAGAAATAGTTACAAGAAAAATAAAGATAAACTGCTTTCTAAACTTAAACTAGACTTGGTTTAAGGTGAAGTCCCCTACCACATGTTTCCAGTAATATTGCTGACCAAACTCTCAGGCCAAGATCTGCTCCCAAAGTCCAATAGCTGTTTCCTTTGTCTGCTTAGGAGACGAGAGAGAGATGGGTAGGGAGAGAGAACTTGGGGTGGTTTTGCCCCTCACTTTTATAGCTAAGTCACTCTTTGAAATGCATTTTTCTGAGACTTACCCCTAGTTAAAGTTCATTCCCACTATGAGAACAGAGACAAGGAGGGTGGTGGTGAAAGGGGTTTCATACTGTTGTTTGCTAAGAGGCAGATCTGCTCTGGAGAGCAATTATAAATTGAAATCCTGTTATTTAAATGTATATTTAAAGCTAAGCTTTGTACTTTCTCTGCTAGCCATCTAAGCTCTGTTAGAGGGTTTACATTGCATATCTTGCTTTGTAAAAAGAAAATCCCTGTAATATATTGTGCTGTATTCTTTCAGCCTGCATAATTGGGCTTGGCAGCTTATTTTGGTTCTGAAGCAGCTTGCCTGCCATCTAATTAAAATCTCGGTACACTGGTATGTCTTCTGAATTGAAGAGGATGATTCCAAAGGCTGTAAAGAAGACTAATTATTTTCAACCACCAAAGCATTCTGGCTCAAATCATCCCTGTTTTATTTATTCCTAATGTCATTAAAAGGCTTAGAGAGCCAACATGTAATATGAAGCTAAATGTCATGAAAGTGAATTTCCTCTGGTCCTTTCTTAGTGAGTTGTGTTTCACTCTTTGTGTTCCTCAAAGCATTGTGGAGAAATGTAAATTTAACTCGGTGCATTTTTCATCACAATGTCCAAACAGCCGACAGCCTTTGTGTTAGTAGGGACCACTGTTACATTAATCCTATCAACAGCAAAGGACTCAATTGTGGCATTAGCCACTAGCTAGTGCAAGAGGTGGTGAGGAACTGCACCACTCCAGGGGTGGAAAGAAACCAGTCATTCCCAGAGCTCCAAGGCAAATGGGGGAGCATGCCTGCTGTATAATCCCAATGGATGGTGCAGCACGTTTCCTCCTCTGTGCCTGGCTGCTTCTGCTGGTGGTGGTGGATCATGCTGCACTGCCTATGGGCTCTAGGAGGAACCACTATTATGGCTGTCCCTTTCACTGGAGCTTCTTGTGCTCTCTGATCCACCTTGTGCACCTATGCAGAGACCAGTCACAGTTGGGCTCAAAGCTAGGTAGTGAACTTGGATTTCCAAGTCACAAATACCTGTTATTCAAGGAGATGTATTGGGCAAAAGCATCTCAGGCTTTAGTCTACCTTAAGTTCTCCTGACAGATTTTCTACTGGCATTAGTGGGATTTTTGCATAAAATTGAGGGAGGAAAGAGCTCATCACATAAGAATCAAACTGGAAGATTAAGTGCAGTATCAGTCTATCTAGGACATATCCTCTATTGAGGGCCATATCATGATTGCACTTTTATGATGCAGGTAGCGGGTCTGTAATAGATTTTTTTGCAGTTGTTCTGAGTGCTTTAACTTTTGGATACCCCAACTGAGACACCAGAAAGAGCAGGGTGCAGGTGTTCAGCACTTTCTGAAAATCAGACCCTTTCAGGTATCCCAACTTGGGTGTGCAAAAAGTGAGGCACCCAAAATAAAATCACTAGTCAGCTTTGACAGTGTTGCCCAATACACACATCACTCCTACTACAATTGTTCTGAAGAGGTAACAATGGCCTCAGCAATCTGGAAATGAGCTTGTGGCAAAGAACTTAGAACATGCTGGTGGGAAGAGCAGTAATAGGTTAGCATCAGCCACATCAAATATTAAGACCATTCATTTTCATTAATATAACCTTACATGTTACATACAAACATTATAAGTTAAACTGCAAAACACGATCAGTTTTTAGCATTTATGATCTATTTCAGCACTTAGTGAAATATACAAGTAGTGGTGAATTTCATTGTCAAAGAGAGAACTTGTTTTGATTTTCAGAAAATTTTGAAATGCTCCAGGATTGAAGACATGACACTTAACAGCTGCTAGGCTATGGGAATGCCTTAAAGAATATGCAGAACATTCCTAATTACACTTCCAGGAAACTGCTCTTATTTGAGAGATGAACGATTAAGAATTTTTCTTGTATTTCACTAAGGTTTATAACTGGGTACCATTTAAAATTTTGACATGTACCATTCACAGTAGCTAAAGTTTGTATTAATAAATGTTAGAAAAGTGCTTTGAACATGCAAAACATCATAAAAGTGCAAATCATTGTTTTAATTGTTAAACTTGCCGTGGTATTTGTCTTATTCTCTATTTTAAATATAAGGAATACTGCAGTAAAAGCAAACAGTGCAGAAATGGCAGGATTTTATTTATACCTACCATCATTCATTGCGCTATGTCCACCTTTTGAGATATACTAGTTAGTTTATGGTAAAAAAATATTTCCCACTAATATACAACCTAAGGGTCTCAAGTTACTTTATATATGGGAAAATGGAGTGTCAGAAATATTAAAGGAATTGTCAAAGGTTATACAGGGAGTCAATATAATAAGTGGGAAGGAACACAACTGTCCTGACTCCTAATCCCCTTTTCTAATTACTATATTGCAGTCTCTATTCCGAGGCAGCATGTGCTAGTGGCTTAATGCATGGCATTAGGAGTCAGGAAACTTGTTACTTATTCTTAACTATGGTACTGGCAATGGCCTTGCCGCATCTCTCAACCTCTGTTCCTCATTTTCTTCATCTATAAAATGAGGAGCATAGTTATAATTATTTAAGATTTTTTTTTAAAGTACCTATCAAAATTCTTGGCAAACATTGAAATATACAAACTAAAGAATAAATATCAATAATTAAAAAAAAGATTAGCTGATACTCCCCAAAGTGAATCACATCTCTCCAAATGTAGAGTCCCCATTGAATCAAGCCCTTCATAAATATAACATCTAGCTTCAGACGATTCCATATGTCTCACGCTGCTCTATCTAAAAAAGACAGCAAAATAGAAGTGACCTTGTCACCTGAAGGTCATCACAACCAAGCTTTGTCAGAACAAAGGGTCTGTGTCCAATTCTGAGGACCCTTCACAGAGAACGCCATGCCACAGTATCCTATCTTTAAACCAGAGGGGATGATAGCTTGAGTGATACACTGAGCCGTATTGTCACAGTAACATTGGGGAGTATCTCTTTCAGGTAGCCAAGTCCTGAACCATTTACTCTAGGGTTTTATAGGTGTACTCCCTGCCCTTTCCCTTTATCAGCTGAAAATATTTATTGTTGTCACACTGGTCATGGTAAGACAGAGACTCCTTTGATCACAAGTTTATATATTAAAGCTCATATGCTTGTCTAATAAAAGGCATCTCAATACTTGGCATGTTCATATTTATTTTTAATTACAAAGGTGTCTGTATAACCACAGGCTCAGTGGAATGATGTATATGGATTGTAACCATTCATACTGAGAAATTATGAATTTTACATTCAAGAGCCTAATTCAGTAAAGCACACACTTAAGGTATGTCCACACTACCCGCCGGATCGGCGGGTAGCGATCTATTGGGGATCGATTTATCGCGTCTTGGCTAGACGCCATAAATTGATCCCCAAACGTGCTCCCCATCGACTCTGGAACTCCACCAGAGCGAGAGGCGGAAGCGGAGTCGACGGGGGAGCCGCAGCCATCGATCCCGCGCCATGAGGACGGGAGGTAAGTCGATCTAAGATATGTCAACTTCAGCTACGCTATTCTTGTAGCTGAAGTTGCGTATCTTAGATCAATCCCCCCCGCAGCGTAGACCAGCCCTTAATGTTGACGTCAATGAGACTTAAGCATGTGTTTAAGGGTTTTGTTGAATCTGTATCTAAATTCTTACATAGAAGAGAAACCCACCAATTATGATAACTTTAAATAACTCTAGGAGACATCCAGCCTCAGTAGACTTACTCCAGAGCTAAATTTGGCCTCATGTTATTTAAAGAACTGTATTTGGGGTACAACATTGTCAAAATATTAGCATAATGAAACCTGGAATCTACAGACTATAGTGATGTGAGTATTTGAAATTCATAGTTGTACAGATTGAAAGAATGCTAGTTGGGTAGGTTGGACACCAGATGCTTTCTAAAAATGACAAAAATTTCTTTTAATATGTCTGTGTGTTCTTCACTAGCTTTCCAGAACCAAAACAAAGAACATACTACAAAAGGCAGGTTTTTATTATACTCAGACAAATGTGGTAAAAGACAAGGTTGAATATATCCTGTCTTGATTTACACCCTATATACTCTGTTTAGTCAATCAGGCTACATAGGATATAAGTCATGGCAGAACTTGGCTCCCTCTATATACACTTGTAGAAAAACAGCATTGTTACACTTGCATGGGTTTGAGAGGCTCTGTAGCTGTAGAATCAAGCAATAACAGGCTCATTACCGGCACTACAGCAGTCTCTCTCTCTCTTTTTTATATCATTGAGATGTCCAGTATTATGTTGGCAGTTTGATAATTAGATTTTAGAACACTGGAAAATTATTATAATTTTTTTTAAAGTACCTAGTCCTTCTAACAGAACAGCAGATACCTTATTTAAATTCTATGTGTCTCTGGTACTGCATATAAATAATAATTAACAAATAAGGCACACTTAAAACAATAAGAAGAAGTTAGGATAAAGGAAAAAAAATGAACTCTGAATCAAAAAGTCTGGAAGTCAAGGCCTAGATGGAGATACCTGTAGGTAATGGCACTGATTCGATATTTATGATGTTTCTGTTGCATCAAAAACCTTCTCAACCTAGATTTGTCATCACAGAACAATGTTTTCTGAATCTGCTCTATTTAAGGATCGTAAAAAGCAAAATACCATACATTCCCCTCTGCAACACAAGAGCCTGCCATTGTAGTATGTGAAAGGAGGATTTGGTTCACACATTGGATAAATGATCCACCATTTGTACGGACTGCAGAGCCTGCCCTAAATAATTTAAGTCACAGGCACTTCCAGTGCTGCTGGGATTCTGCAACAGCTGCATCTGGAATGAGAGTTTCAGTGCAAAAGAAAACCCCATTAGGAGCAAAAGAAAACTTTCTTTAGTAGCATGCTGGGCTGAAATGTCATTGCCCTGACATATCTGGCTAAGTCAAGAGACCCTATCTCCTGAGTACACCAGGTCAAACTCTGCTGTTATTTATACCTGTGCATTCAAAATCATTGCGGTTGTCCCAGTGTAACTGAGAAGAGAGATGGACTGTCTGTTATATGCCTTTGTAGGTTTTACTCTTCAAAATGGATGCACACATAGTTAACCTAACTGGTCATCTGTTCTCAATGCACGATCAGGGTCCAAGTGTCATAAAAAGAATTAGAGAGCCTTTCTCCAGTAGGGGGAAAACCCAGCTATCTTGTCTTTCAGAAAACAGGCTACACAGGAGCTTTGTCAGTAATTTCTTGCATTTCTGATTAGTATGTACATAAGCACTGTATAAATGTCATATTAAGCAGATGCAGCTGTTTCATTAGTTTTATTGGGCATCTCATTCAAGAAAAATTGGCTCTGAGACGCAGACCACATTCATCCCTGTACAAGTTATTAGCGCTATACATTCTCTCACTCAAATTATTGCACATGCCTAATATACAAACATCCATTACTCCGGGCCCAGTTCTGTTATCTTGTAGAGAATCAACTTCTGTCCATGTGTTCCTATATCATGAAAAGAAAAAAATGGACAGATGGAAAATAATAATGTTATTTATAGAGCACCCCATCACCATGAGGCTGGTGTGCTGAACAACAGAGGATGTAATAGAGTGCTTCTCTCCTAAAACACAAATATAAAAAGAAGTGATGGGGGTCCTATGTCAAAATTGGAAAGATAGATATTGAAAAGGAAGGTAATAAATACAAGTCCAACTGTGGTTTTTCTGGAAACACCTTTGGGGGTAAAAATGCTTTAAGATTTTATTTTAAAAGTAATGAGGAACAAAATGAGATTACAAGAAGGAGAGACATTTCACACCATAGTGCACACTGTAGCAAACTATGATTGCCTGCAGACTTCAAACGCAGTGGAGGGATCTTAAACAGCAAGTAGTGGATGAGTGCACATAACCATCAGGAAGAGAATCAAGGAGTGAGCCTTGAATGCACGTAGCATTCAAACCCATCAGGGTTTAAAAACCAGTTATGTTGATTTAAAGTCAGTCCATATTAAATGCTTCATAATATGACCATGATAGCTTGAACCAGTGAGCAGATGCTGATAAGGCCTCAACTAGAATATTGTGTCCAGTTCTGGGTGCTACATTTCAGAAAGATGTGGACAAATTGGAGAAAGTCCAGAGAAGAGCAACAAAAATGATTAAAGGTCTAGAAAACATGATCTGTGAGGAAAGATTGAAAAAAAAAAAAAAGGTTTGTTTAGTCTAGAGGAGAGAAGACAGAGAGGACACGAGAACAGTTTTCAAATACATAAAAGGTTGTTATAAGGAAGAAGGTGAAAAATTGTTCTCCTTAACCTCTGAGGACAGGACAAGAAGCAGAGGGCTTAAACTGCAGCAAGGGACGTTTAGGTTGGATATTAAGATACATTTCCTAACTGTCAGTGTGGTTAAGCATTAGAACAAGTTGTCTAGGGAGGTTGTGGAATCTCCCTCATTGGAGGTTTTTAAGAAATGGTTAGACAACACCTGTCAGAAATGGTCTAGTTATTACGAAGTCCTGCCTTGAGTGCAGGGGACTGGACTAGATGATCTCTAGAGGTCCCTTCCAGTCCTACACGTGTATGATTCTGTATTGTGAACAAGCTGCAAGCAATGAGGCAGCCCTGTGAAGAGGAAATGAATCAAACCTGATGGTCTTTAGGCACATGTCACTGGATGACATGAAACTGCAGGTGGGTGCAAATTGTGCAATTAAAATAAAGCACTTTTGTTCCATGTCCAAATATATGGGGCTTTTAGTGGGGCAAGGCCTAGTCAGAAGTGATGCCAAAGTTCTGAACCTGATTTGCTACTTCTAGAGCAATTCAGTGAACAAGGATTCCAAGGGGCAGCGAGAGCCTTCTCATAGGGACAGTTCTCCACCCAGCACTAAGTTTTCTACTTTCTGAGGGCTGAGAATGAGATGGCTCCAGTAGATCCATTTAGCAATATATCCTTCATGTAGTTCTCCAGAGACCAATTTCACAGAGCAACAGGACAGGGAGGTAGGCAGTCATGATTTCAGTATCCCGATGATATTCAACCGAGGAATGAGAAGACTGGACCATTCATAAGAACAGCCATACTGGGTCAGACCAAAGGTCCATCTAGCCCACTATCCTGTCTTCCGACTATTCCATCCCGTCGCCCATTCACAGCTTCTGGCAAACAAAGGCTAGGGATACCATCCCTGCCCATCCTGGCTAATAGCCATTGATTGACTTATCCTCCATGAACTTATCTAGCCCTTTTTTGAACCCTGTTACAGTCTTGGCCTTCACAACATCCTCTGGCAAGGGGTTCCACAGGTTGACTGTGCGTTGTGTGGAAAAAAAACACCCTTCCTTTTGTTTGTTTTAAACCTGCTGCCTATTAATTTCATTTGATGACCCCAGTTCTTGTATTATGAGGAGGAGTAAATAGCACTTCCCTATTTACTTTCTCCACACCAGTCATGATTTTATAGACCTCTATCATATCCCCTTTAAGTTGTCTCTTTTCCAAGCTGAAAAGTCCTAGTCTTATTAATGGCTCCTCATACGGAAGCTGTTCCATACCCCTAATAATTTTTGTTGCCCTTTTCTGAAGGGGCATACGTGCTCCATCTTCTTGTCTTTCCTCTGAACCTCTTCCCCCTCCCCTTCCCAGCAGCCATCACTTGAAGACAGAAGAATGGTTTATGAGACTGGAAGTGAGGAAAAAAACAGCAGAATATTAAGCAGGAGGTGCTCATCCTCTTCCTCAGAATCACTTATAGTATGTATAGGTACAGTGAGTGCACTGTATAATAGTTTCAGCTATGGCTCCATCAAATATGAACTCTTGAGTGGCCCTGGAAATAGCTTTTGACACAGCTGCATTGGGGCTGTCTGCCATGTGCTTGTCCCACTTCAAATAGGCTTCTCTTAGACACGTGGCTTTTCATGGAGATGAGACTAGCTGTGCTGGAGAGACTGATACGCAGGCTTTACTGTTCTCCTGTACTCAATTTCATATTTCTCAACGTTGCATCCACTGAAGTGTCTCAGAAGAGGTTTTTTGTATATGGAGGGAGTTCTGGCATGCATATTGATGAGACCTCTGACATTATATTTTCTGTATCAGGCCATTGATTTAGCTTCAAGTTAGTGGATGTGTGCCTGGTTTTTACATTGCTGGATATTGACTTGTTCAGGGATCTGCACATTGGATGCACCATCCCACTCTGCTGACACATCTGTTTTATTCCCCTGTGGGATGTGCCGATGCAGGGACGGGCCTACTAGGGCAGCGGAATAGAGGATGAGTAGTAACTAAAACAGCTCCACTTCCACCCAGCTCTGCTTCCTTTGGCAGCCTCCCATTTTCCCGGATGCTAGATCTGGATAAAGGGTAATTTTCCCATCTGAAAATGTTTGAGATATCAAAAAAAAAAAAAAATCCTCCATCCTGAATTGGATTAAAAAGTCAAAATCTCAAAAAATGTTGCAAACCAAAATCCATTATTTTTAATTCATCTCAATCAAAATGTTGTTTCAATAATAATATTCAATTTAGACTTTTTTTTCTTTAACCTTTTTTAGCTTAAATTCTCTAACATTTCAAAATGAAAAGTCTGTGTGACACAAAAAACAAACATTCCTCTTTGAAATTTACAGGCAGAGTTCAAGTTGGAGAATCATTGGAACTGACCCTGTTTTGCTAACAGTTTTGGTTTCAACAAATCAGCATTTTTCGGTGAAAAATACAATTCATCAAAAAATTCCTGACCAGCTCACAGTAAGCCTCATTTCCCAAGACAACCTGTACCACCAGATACAATCTTTGGGCTGATCTACACTAGCACGCTAAATTGGCACCGCTGCGATCACCATAAGACATAAGTCAATGGCAGAGTGCTCTCCTGTTGACTTCAGTACTCCACCTCCCCAAGAGGCGGAAGCTAAGTCAGCGGGAGAGCTTCTGTAGACACTGCATTAGGTCGATGATTTTTTCACACCCCGGAGTGACATAACTTAGATCAACTTAAGCAGCAGTGTAGACCAGGTCTTTATCTTGCACATACACCATCCTCTTTTGGGGTGAGAAAGAAAGAGGAGAGAGAGAGATCCAGGTAAAAGAGAGGATGAGGAGAAAAGTAACACAAGAACTAGGCGTCACCAAATGAAATTAATAGGCAGGAGGCTTAAAACAAACAACAGGAAGTGTTTTTTCACACAGTGCACAGTCAACCCATGGAACTCCTTGCCAGAGGATGTTGTGAATGCCAAGACTATAACATGGTTCAAAAAAGAACTAGATAAGTTCACGGAGGACAAGTCCGTCAATGGCTATTAGCCAGGATGGGCAGGGATGGTGTCCTTAGCCTCTATTTGTCAGAAGCTGGAAATGGGAAACAGGGGATGGATCACTTGATGATAACCTGTCTGTTCATTCCCTTTGGGGCACCTGCCATTTGGCCACTGTCGGAAGACAGGATACTGGGCTAGATGTACCTTCGGTCTGACCGAGTATGGCCGTTCTTATGTTCTTAAGTATAGGCAAAGAGATTGGTGGGGGAGGAAGGAATGACTGATCATGTATGAAAGAGGTAGGAAGTAGACCCAAGACAGAATGAGAGTTGAAGGAGTGAAAGAGAAAGGGAAAACAATAATGAAAGAATCACACCAAGATAGAAAAGAGAGGAAAAAGTAGAATGGAAGGAAAAGGAAAAGAAAGAAGGCACAAAATTCAGCAATTGGTTGTTAATATAAATCTTAAAATAAAAAGCTTACTATTGATTTATTATTCCTGCCTGTAATAATGATTAGGGGTTGGTTATCAGGAGAGTTAAAGGTCTGTACGATGGTTTTGTCCCATTATATTTAGCCACTCACTAATTCACCATTTTTAGTATTTGCAAGAGCTGTTCCCAACTCAACAGGGTTCTAAAAGGAGCCCTGCTAGAAGCAAGGATGGACATCTTTTAGTTACAGTTGGCCCTGAGGCCTCAGCATTTTTAGATGGTGTTATGACTGGTTCTGCATGCTTCGCTGCTTTGTACTGTATGTGATGTTTGCTTGTCTCTTGCTTGACTGGGCTGAAGGTTTATCCCATTGCTGTGTTTTTCCCACCTCTTGACAGTTTGAATGTCCATTAAATCAAACGGTCATTTTTAAATGTTTAACAGCATATGTCTGCCAGCTAAGGGCAGGCTGAGATGAAGGGCTAAATTCATTTCTAGTACAGCTGTATTGTACCTAGTGAATTACACCAGGGATGAAATTAGCTTAGAGCCTTCGAAATACCTGAAAATTGAAAATGTTGTTCAAACTGTTAAGCACAAAACCAAAATATAGTAATGTGCAAGTTTGCAAAATCCTCTCATGGAAATATAGCAGCTTGAAAGACAATGAGAGTGAAGGAATCTTTGACTTGAACATTTTAAATAGTCAGGTACAGAAAAGTGCATCATAAGCAGGTAGCTCTCAAATAAAATAAGCAACATTTGTTGAGTAAATCATATTATTTTAACTCACAGCCCTTACATTTTAACAAAGAACTCTACATTCACTTTAGAAAGAGAAAGGATGATCTTGTGGTTAAGGAATAGGAATGGAAATCAGAAGACCTAGGCCAAAATTTTTCAACTTGAGTGCCAGAAATTAAGCACCTAAATCCATATTTATTCACAAATCAGGGTTGATTTTTTTTTTTACCATCTGATCAGTTCTAATTATTACATTTTTATGAAGGCATCTGTATTTAATTAGGCTAGGGTCATTGTAGGGGTCTGACTGGGCGGAACTTGCCTCTAGGTGGGAAGAGTATCTGTTGGGTATTTTGCTTAGGTTATTTAATTAATTGAGAATTTAACATGTCATAATAATGGGATTGATTGTATGTTTAGAAGACAGCCTTTAGTTTTTTTGCAAAATAAAGTCTATGGTTAAGATGAGGAAATACTTGATCTTTTTCAGTTACCATGATAAATAGTAACATTTCAATGACCTTTGTTGTTCGTCTCTTGTGAGAGACAGCTACCTAGCGATGTGCAGACACTTATATTAGCCGATTGGTAACAATTTCAATAACATCTCCTCTGTTTAAAGAAGAAGAAGTTGTCATGGTTAGATACATTAACATTCCAGTTATTAGATGGAACAATGGGCTAAATCATTAGCCTTTTGCCTCTGAATATTGGTCCATATTTAGATCGCAAATTAAATTAGTTTGTTGGTTTCAGTCAAACAGTCCACATCACAAAGCCAGTATGTTATCTGATGCCTTGCACACTCTGTCTGAAAGAAGAGCAGGATTAGATTAGTAAAGATTTAAGATCTAGTGGCAGAGCTAGGTGATGGAAGATTGAACCTGTCAGAGCTATGCCTGCCCTTAATCAGTGCTGTTGGTCTCCATTGCGGTCATGAAAACGAAAGTAGAGTTAATGCAAAAACAAAATTCAGAAGATATGCTTAACATTGCACCTTTTAGCATAAAGATTCTAAACCTATCTTTATCAAGAGGAAGTAGATTAAAGTGCCCACCACTGAATGGGTGCTCTATAAATAGCAAGTAAGAATAGCAAGAGTTTTGGAGGGTGACTTCATTTCAGTCGTCTACATCACAAAAATCTCCATCCCAATTGGCACTCTTTGTAGCAGACTCAGGAGAGAGACCAAAACCTGACTAGGCATATGCAGACTGAACTATCCTGTCAATCTTTAAGGTGGCCACTCCAGGTCAGCACCAAGGTATAGCGGTGAGAGTCAATGCACTGTTGCTACCTGTGTGATAACCATTCTGTGGAAAACTAGACTTCCATCCCTAGGGCTATCACTTCACTGTCATTCACTGCAGCAACTACAAATTTAACAAATTGAAAACTTGCAAAAATACTGCTCAGATTGGATTAGGTGAAGATTTATGTTCAACTATAAGAAACAAGAAAAATAGGGTCATAAAAATGTGCAAGAGGAAAACAGATGAAGGATTTAGGAGTTAAAATCCCAGAGTGAAATATAATTAGCCTATTTGTTAATATGTGAGGAGACTGAAAAGAATTATTTGGATTACACTCATGGAAAAGCTTTGCACCAATTCCTGAAAGTTCACTGCTTGGGTAAAGAAGAGGGGACAGATTTTCGGTTGATGTTATACTGTCAATTGTTATCGTTCCTTTGACTTTAGTGGAGCTATGACAATTTATATCAGTTGACGATTTGCCCCATACAATTTATATTTTTAAGAATTTTTTCAGATTTCTATTAACAATGCAAAAGACCGGGAATGAAAGATGGTCCTGGGAAACTTAATAGCACCTACTAAAGCTCACTTATTCCTCATCAGCAACTTGAGTCTGCAAAGCTCTTGAGGATATATGGGGCTCTTTTCTTGTTTGCCCTGGAAAAGAGATTTGAAATTACTATTAAATACTAGATAGATTCCCACAAATATGTCAAGAACAAGAACTCTCTTCTAAATGAATGTACAAACCAACTTTGATTGCCCCACTCCGAGCCTCCTGGGATATTTGTGCTAAAAATAACAGCCCTAAACTGACTGATTTTGTGTGAAGCTCCTCCTTATGAGGGAACCTCACAGAAGAGGGGAGGGGGCAGCTGCTGGTACTGGAGTCTCTGGGCTATGCAGTTCAATAGGAGCTGTGTTGCCAGGGAAAAGGTGGGCTTAAAGGGGACCAGAATCAATATGGATGCACAAGGCCTTTATGAGAATGGCCTTGTGTCTCCAGTGGATCCTGTGTGATCTGTGGGGCTGGGGAGCTGAACTGTTTTTTTCCCAGGGTAAATGGGGTTGGAAGGGGAAAGAACCTTGCTCTGTTCATGGTAGAATTTGTAGGAAATGCCAGACTTCTTTGCTCAGCACCCCTGTAGAGGGGGAGGACGGTGGAAGGGCAAAATCTAGTCCATAACTTGGCAAACTATGAATAGATTGTGCTGTACAGGTTCTTTGGTGGCGACAATGACAGATTTGTGGCTTACTGCACTGTCTCTATTTTTACTTTCTGACTGCTTGCACATTCAGTAAACAAGCGTCAGACAAACGCATTAAGATGTGGTGCTGGTGAAGGACTCTCTCTTACAGACGCCAAATGGAAGCTTCCCCCATGTTGAGATAGTGGCCACTCTGAATGATTCTGCAGGGTTTTTAACACATCTGCCCTGTTATTTTCTTAGTGCTCTTCTCCTGGTGAAAATCAATAGAGTTGTGGCTCCCCATTAATGGGCTGCCCTAGACTAGTTGGGCATGTGGTTAGACATGCGTTGCGGAGGAGAAGAGTCGGGGGGTAAGGGAAGCTGGATGACTTTACATCCACACCTACAATTCTGTAAGCATGCTCCTGTGGCATGAAAGCTGCAGTTGTGCGGTGGCGGCAAGGGGACAGAGATGACCCAGCCAGCAGTCCATTGCAATACACAGCTGACGAGCACTGCACTAGATGTTTATTTATGATTTTCCTCCTCATTGCACAGAACAGGACCCATCATCTGATCTGTGCCATTTTATGGAATGGGAGTCCTAAGGCTACCTTTGCTGCTGGATCTACAGCATGGAAATGCAAAAGTTATCATTCCCGCCATAGCCACTAAACTCTCTGACATGCATTTTAATTAAGCAACGATGATTTATTAGCTGAGCTTTATTGGTTACATTACTTATCAACTAGAGGTATTAATAGGCCTGAGGCAAAGCTGAGGGTGCTTTAGCTCTAATTGAGTGTTTGGCTTGGAAAGAATGACAAATGGGCCTTTATTGCTATTAGAAAACCAATAAGTAATTAAAGAAAATAAAAAATATTTTTCAGCTGTTTAAAATGTTGATTGCTACTTTTATTATTCTGGCATTCCACCCTGCTGCTGCATTTTAGCACCTCAGGGTCTGCCGAGATCTGGAAGTATATCAATCTCTGTCTCCAGCAGAAAAGCAAGGGGAGCGTTTAACACTGTCATCCCTGAACTAATGTTTGTTTTCATTTGCTTATGGTTTCGTGTTTCTAAAGAGACGTGTTGCTGAAGTTTCATGCAGTTGTGACTGTAAGCATGCATGCACAGGTGGGCAGGCGCACACCTACACACACTCACTCTCTTTCTTCAGGTTCCAGCCAATTGCCATCTCTTGCCACACCTCTCTGTGTACAATACCACACTGCAGTTAGGATCATTTGATGTGCTTGAATTGACAGCTCCCTGCTTTAACCTGAAGATGCAGGACCTCTTGCCTCTGGAAATAATTCTCTTCTTGAGCCATGAGAGCCTGGATTTGATCTCCTTCAAAAAACGCTACAAGACTTACCTGTTTCCTGTATGGGTCGGCAGGACATCAGGGGATAAATGAAATAGAGGCTATTGTGGATCAAGGAAGGTTGTCAGGAGGTCTACTTTTAACATTTGTATAAGATTCAAATGATTCTATTAAGACTTTTTCTTAAGTGCTAGGTATTTTATTCCATACTATATCTTTTGTTATGTGCCTAGAGCTTGGTGCGACTTGAGAAAACTGAAATCGGTACAAAAAGCATAGGCACACACTAATAAATTTTGTGGTAGTGATAATGTGCTCATTGCTGTACACTAAACAAAAACAAAGACAATTCTTGTCCTGAAGATCTCCTTTGTGTCTAGATTACAAAAAGGGACACACAAAGCATCCCAGAGGTGGGGATAATAGCGGGTAGGATTCCTAAAATAAATTTTTGGGAGCATCATAGAATTAATTAGTTTTAAATCTGATTTAGAATGAGAAGGTGCCTGCTTGGTCAGCTGGGATAGGAAGATCCTTGTAGGCATGGAGCAGTATTAAAAAAAATTGCACAGAGAAAAGAAATGAATGTGGATTGGGGCTTTATAATATAAACACACCCATCTACAAAACTCTCTCTCTCTATTAGTAGGGGAAGCAAAAGTGGATGGGAACCTGGGAGGCAGTGACCATGAGATGGTCGAGTTCAGGATCCTGACACAAGGAAGAAAGGAGAGCAGCAGAATATGGACCCTGGACTTCAGAAAAGCAGACTTTGACTCCCTCAGGGAACTGATGGGCAGGATCCCCTGGGAGAATAACATGAGGGAGAAAGGAGTCCAGGAGAGCTGGCTGTATTTTAAAGAATCCTTATTAAGGTTGCAGGAAAAAAACATCCCATTGTATAGAAAGAACAGTAAATATGGCAGGTGACCAGCTTGGCTTAACAGTGAAATCCTTGCTGACCTTAAATGCAAAAATGAAGATTACAAGAAGTGGAAGATTGGACAAATGACCAGGGAGGAGTATAAAAATATTGCTCAGGCATGCAGGAGTGAAATCAGGAAGGCCAAATCACACTTGGAGTTGCAGCTAGCAAGAGATGTTAAGAGTAACAAGAAGGGTTTCTTCAGTTATGTTAGCAACAAGAAGAAAGTTAAGGAAAGTGTGGGCCCCTTACTGAATGAGGGAGGCAACCTAGTAACAGAGGATGTGGAAAAAGCTAATGTACTCAATGATTTTTTTGCCTCTGTCTTCACGAACAAGTTCAGCTCCCAGACTGCTGCACTGGGTAGTACAGTATGGGGAGAAGGTGACCAGCCCTCCATGAAGAAAGAAGTGGTTCGGGACTATTTAGAAAAACTGGACGAGCACAAGTCCATGGGGCTAGATGCACTGCATCCGAGGGTGCTAAAGGAGTTGGCGGACGTGATTGCAGAGCCATTGGCCATTATCTTTGAAAACTCATGGCAATCGGGGGAGGTCCCGGATGACTGGAAAAAGGCTAATGTAGTGCCCATCTTTAAAAAAGGGAAGGAGGAGGATCCGGGGAACTACAGGCCAGTCAGCCTCACCTCAGTGCCTGGAAAAATCATGGAGCAGATCCTCAAGGAATCAATTCTGAAGCACTTAGAGGATAGGAAAGAGATCATGGATTCACCAAGGGCAAGTCATGCCTGACTAACCTAATTGCCTTCTATGTGGAGATAACTGACTCTGTGGATGAGGGGAAAGCAGTGGATGTGTTAATCCTTGACTTTAGCAAAGCTTTTGATACGGTCTCCCACAGTATTCTTGCCAGCAAGTTAAAGAAGTATGGGCTGGATGAATGGACTATAAAGGTGGATAGAAAGCTGGCTAGATCATTGGGCTCAATGGGTAGTGATCAACGGCTCCATGTCTAGTTGGCAGCCGGTTTCAAGTGTAGTGCCCCAGGGGTTGGTCCTGGGGCCGGTTTTGTTCAATATCTTCATTAATGATCTGGAGGATGGCGTAGACTGCACTCTCAGTAAGTTTACAGATGACACTAAACTGGGAGGAGTAGTAGATATGCTGGAGGGTAGGGATAGGATACAAAGGGACCTAGACAAATTAGAGGATTGGGCCAAAAGAAACCTGATGAGGTTCAACAAGGACAAGTGCAGAGTCCTGCACTTAGGATGGAAGAATCCCATGCACTGTTACAGACTAGGGACCGAATGGCTAGGAAGCAGTTCTGCAGAAAAGGACCTAGGGGTTACAGTAGAAGAGAAGCTGGATATGAGTCAACAGGGTGCTCTTGTTGCCAAGAAGGCTAATGGCATTTTGGGCTGTATAAGTAGGGGCATTGCCAGCAGACATGATCATTCCCCTCTATTCGACATTGGTGAGGCCTCATCTGGAGTACTGTGTCCAGTTTTGGGCCCCACACTACAAGAAGGATGTGGAAAAATTGGAAAGAGTCCAGCGGAGGGCAACAAAAATGATTAGGGGTCTGGAGCACATGACTTATGAGGAGAGACTGAGGGAACTGGGATTGTTTAGTCTGCAGAAGAGAAGAATGAGGGGGGATTTGATAGCTGCTTTCAACTACCTGAAAGGGGGTTCCAAAGAGGATGGATCTAGACTGTTCTCAGTGGTACCTGATGACAGAACAAGGAGTAATGGTCTCAAGTTGCAGTGCGGGAGGTTTAGGTTGGATATTAGGAAAAACTTTTTTACTAGGAGGGTGGTGAAGCACTGGAATGGCTTACCTAGGGAGGTGGTGGAATCTCCTTCCTTAGAGGTTTTTAAGGTCAGGCTTGACAAGGCCCTGACTGGGATGATTTAGTTGAGCAGGGGGTTGGACTAGATGACCTCCTGAGGTCCCTTCCAACACTGATATTCTATGATTCTCTGTGAGTGTGGGACTATGCCCATATTTTGTTGATGTAACCTAAGCACTGGCATTATACAGATTATATCCACAGGAAGGAAAAACCATTAAATGAAGAGGATATTTGTTGCCAGTACTGTGTCCCACTACATGTCAGCCCAGCTTGTCTGGTCTGGTTCTGGCTCAGCAGCCATAATGGAGAGATGTAGCCCCTGTTTTCAACTAGGAAGTGAAGCAGAGTGTGTAGAGGGAGAAATCATGATCTAAAAATAGTGACTATTTATTCATTTTAAAAGTCATCTAGATTGGTGCTTACAAATAAGCTCCCCCCCCACACACACCAAATTGCAGTGCATATTCAGTGGGAGGAATAGTTAAAAGTATCTATGCTCTTCCAGGTGCTGCTCTAATGAGTGCTTGTTTCAATGACATACTGACAATTAGGTATTGCCAGGGCCGGTGCAACCTATTAGGCAACCTAGGCAGTTGCCTAGGGCGCTAACATTTGAGGGGCGGCAACCGTGGCATCCGGATCTTCGGCCGCCCCAGTCGTCAGTAGTATTTCGGAGGTGGGACCTTCTGCCACCTCTGTCGGGGGCAGCATTTTGGTGGCGGGACCTTCCGCTGCCTAGGTGGCAAAAAAGCTGGCGGCACTCCTGGGTATTGCTTTTGTGTCCAGTCACAGAGTGAAAATGTCATTGAAGAGCTGTAAATGTATCAGAGTCATTTTATTTCCTAAACAATCCTGAGAAGTTTTCCTTCCCCCTAAAGGGGATTAGCTTAGCCAGTTTATAAATAGGTAACACATTTTAAACTTGTTTCACTCCATTCAGAACTGTTGGACAAATTAGAACTCTTTCCTGACGGTTGACCAGATAGCACAGAGGCAATTAGCCACCTTTTCATGCTACAAACGCTTGTTTAAAAGAGATCACGGCTGAAGAAAACAAGGACTATACAAATGCTGTAGGATTTGGTTCATCAGCTGGATGCTGCAAATTAGTTTGCAGGGCCTGTTGCAGGTTGGAGTTTGATGAGCTCAGAGCTATAGTAGGAACCCTTCCACAGCTGTCCACTTCTTCCTCAATCAATTTCCCACCCTCTATAGCAGACTAAACCCTCTATTTATTCTTCTCCTACCTCCAGCAAGCCTCAGGACAATTCCCTTCTTATCTTAGATACACCATAATGTTGTACCTAGGGCCTGGTGTAGGAATGAGCAAGCCAGTCATTTGGGGGAGAGGTTTGCCCTTTTCTAAGCTGTGAAAATGACTACAGACTACGATTGCGGAATATTCACAAGCACAGCTCACAACAAGTTAACTGAACTTTCAAGTCAAGGCACATTTCAAGTGGGGTGAACTTCAGTGTAAAGTATCAGTAGAGCTTTTCATAACCTTGCTAAAACTCATGGTGGTCAGAAAACATACATCATGTTTGGCTGGTTTGGTGCAAAAATGTTAACATTCCAAATCAATAAAGTTTCTTTTCTATGTTGATGTCCATTTTTGTGACCATTGCCTTCGTAATTTACATGCAGCTAAAACCAACCATCTAATGCCTCTACTTTGCTAAAACTATGATGCACAGTATTTCCATGTATTATCATTTAAATTATATTAACATTCCTAACACTGTTAATAGTTATAACTTAAAATTTTCAAAATATTTCACAAACTAACTTTCCTGAGACCCTTCTGGGAGATCAATAAGTATTCCAGTTTTGCCACCTCCCAGCTTACAAACAACATGCCAGACAAATGCCAGATATGGCGAGACTTGCAATAAAATCCTAAATAAAAACACTATGTTACAGATATGAAAGCTGAGGCAGAGAAGTCAATTGATCTGCTCCAGGCTGAGGGGAAGTCACAGTCCAAGCTGGGGTTAGAACACAGGAGCTTCTGGCTCCAACGCCGACACTTTTCACAGGGACCCGTCAACTTTTGATGGAAACTTACCTGCCTGGTTTTCTACTCGTCTCCCCACCAACCAGGTAGTGGTGGATGGGTTGTCCAGCTTTCTGAGGTCCCTACCTATCCAGGAGCTGGGTGGCTGGGGACTCCTGGACTCCTTAGACCACCCAGGGAGCAGGGCAACTAGTTTCCCACTTGGCCAGCTCTCTGGCTCCCTGGGTGGCCTGCTAGATTGCCTGGCTCCATGGTTTTTCTGCCAACAAGCTGGTCCGGCAGCCAGGGAGCCAACTAGGAAGCTAGCTTACCAGCTAGCCCAGAAATTTTGGAAAAATTCTATTTTGGTCCTTGCAAACTGGATATTTTGCCAAAATGTCTGCATTTGGGGCTTTTCATTCTGATTTGGAACTAAAAAAAAATTCAAATGCAAAAGTTTCTATGGGACAGAAATTCTGGTTCCTGCACAGCTTTGGTTAGAACCTCATATGAAAGGCAGCACTTCCAGCAGCATAGTGCCCCTGAATGTCATGCTTGAGCATTGGCCCAGTACCATCTTGGAAGAAAGAGGGCCACTTGCTGGCTCACCACACCAATCCCTATAGCATGTTGTGCCTTCCTTGTAGGCCTCCCCTATGTCTTCGTATGCAAATTGAAAGAAGCACAGCTCATTCCTGCAAGCAGGTTTTGCAGCTAATTGATGCTCTAACTGGTTTTCTAACTTGTTTTTTTTTCTTCTTTTCGAAGTGCAACTCTCCTCTTAGATGAAAGAAAATATCTAAGAGATGTTTTAAGTTATGCTAAATAATATTTTCTTTCTTTTAGCTGTCTCCATAATGAGGTACAGTGCATCATCATTTGGATTTGCTGTAAGTAATCTTACAATTTAAATATGTTTCACAGTGAGATGTTATGTTGCATGCTGTTTCTGAACTCTCACCATGATTTTTCTTAGCTAAGGAGTGCATCCAGGTGTAGTAAAAGAAAATCAGTGACTAACCAGAAAGATCATTGTTTAAACCTGATCACAGAAGTAATAGGTAACGGTGTTAGGGTGGTCTGCTTTCAATTCCTAGCAGACAAAAGCATTCATATCAATGCTAAAATCTTATGCTAATGGATGCTATAGAAAAAGCTAAGAGGGAGAGGTATTACAAACCAGAACCAATTTTCCATTGCAAGGTCCTGCAGCATATTCATCCCCCATGCAGGCGTAGATCTGAGGTCCCAACTTCTCTTGTGAAATCCGGTCCCAATCAAAGTCAATGTCAAAACTCCCATTGACTTCACTGGGGCCAGGATGTCATCTTTGGTCTCTAAAAATCGCTACTATTTTTCAATTTGCAGTTGAACACTAATATATTCTCAGCAGAGATTAACTGTAGAGAAAACATTCCTAATTAAACAAAAAACAACTTGAAAGTCAAACATTTGGTATTTTGTTGTGAACTTGAAAGTGGGACTGTTTCTGTGAAAAATTTGAGTTGGGTGTGTGAATTATTCTGGGCATAGAGTAGAAAGATCAATTAACTCATCATTAAAATGCAGTGTATACATTATCAGTGTCCAGGAGTTTCTACATCAGAAAGTGAGGAAATGCTTAATGGGCCAGTATTGAGCTGAGATGGCACTGTATCAAAAACCTGTAAAAAAATTCGTTTTTAAGTGTTGTGAATGTGAAGATTTTGCCAAAGGTGTGGCGTAAAGTGAAATTAGATGAAATTCCTTTGCAAAGTTCTGTTAAACAAAAATTGTGAATTTGTAGGACAAGTCACTAAAAGACAGGTGCCCTTTTTCTTTTAGGCATCATACAAGAAATATATTAGTATTGTAAAAATTGTGGTGACCACATTATTGCAAGAATTATTTTTTTAGCCAAGTAACTCTGCATGCTGGTGGATTATAGACAAAGCTCTTTCTGTGATTGACTGGCTGAAGTCTGATATACACTGTTGTGTAATGATACACAGTAAAAAAAGTAAAGATCATTTAAATGAATGTAAATCCTGCTTTTATTAAAATGATTTATTTGGAGCTGCTTTATGCCCTGCAGCATGATTACAGATGCATTGTTTTAACTACTGTACACCTTAATAACCTACAAAAGCCATTGACTTGTATCCTTTTCAGTTTGATGCTGTCCTGGACGTTTTGTCGTCGGTGATAGTTCTGTGGCGTTACAACAATGCAGCCGCTGTACATTCTGCACACAGGGAATACATGTAAGTAAACGTACCTGTTTTTCCCTCTGACAGAAGACTGCAGAGCCTTTGTGATGAAGCCATGATATTATAGCAGTGACAAGGACAAAAATTCTAAGATGCCAATAAATTTTCATTTTATTTTCATTCAGTTTATGGTCACAAACTTGCAGCCTTAACCAACCTCCCGCCATGAAAATGGTTCCACATCATCATTTCATTTAAGATGCTAAGGGCTCTATATGTTTCTCTTTGAAGGATCATGTGAGATGATCTGTAATTGCAACCAGCATTGAATTTGCAAATCTTTTGTTTCCCATCTCAACTCATTATTCACACTAGGATGAGTTTCTAGTATTTGATGCTTGTGTTATACTTGTTTTTCACCATAACAAAACTGGGATCTGATCTTTCAGGTGCTGAGCACCCTCAACTCTCATTAACATCATTAGGAGTTGAGGTTGCATAACCCCTGATGGGATTGGGCCCGGGTTAGCCAAATGATAGGTGGATAACTATCTAACTACTGTACCCCATGCAAACACACGTGCAAACTGTTTTTTAGCAGCATCTACTGCTGATGTGTTGATTAAGCGTTTTTCATCATCTACATGTAATTTTAACAAAAAATTAACACCGGCATATTTGCAGTAGCTAGTTATAAGGATTTGAAGTGTGCATATGTAATGGTTCTGGCATGAACAATATGGACACAATTCCTTTCTCCAATCTGCAGTTGATGATGAAATTGATGATTCCCACTGTGTCTTCTGCACGGGCTGACAATGTGGAATTCCCATTGTCAATGCATGTGACACTTGCAGAAGATTCAGTAAAGATTAGCAAAGTAATTATGGTTTGACACAGCACATGGGCGAGAATTTCACCCTATGGACTAGTTATAGTGCACATTTCTTTCAAAAATGGGTGCCTAAAGTTAGGCCCCTAACTCAGGCATCTAAACAAGTATTGACCAATGTTCTTTAAATACACAAACTACAGATTATGTGACAGGCTAACAGAGCAAAAAGGAAGCTGTAAAGTCTACACTGGCAGTGTTCCCTTTTTGCATCTAAAGACCATGAAGGGCTGCAGTACTTATTCATAAAAATCAACAGCAACTTAAACCAGGATTGAATTTGGCTTAGTGTCAACCAGGGCTCCAGTGTTTTTGCTGCCCCAAGCGGCGGGGGGGGGGGGCGGGGAGAGAATAAAAGCCGCGATCGGCGGCAGGTTCTTCCCTCCGAGAGGGACTGAGGGACCCACCGCCGAATTGCCGCCGAAGACCCGGACGTGCCGCCCCTTACCGTTGGCTGCCCAAAGCACCTGCTTGCTGCGCTGGTGCCTGGAGCCGGCCCCAGTGTCAACAGAGCGACATAAAACATTTTTCAGACACAATATTCTGGAGAGGGAAAGATGATGATTTGAAAATGGGAGAAAATTATTGGGTTCTTTTGCCAGAGCATTTTTTGTGTGTGTATATTTTTGCTTTTCTTCCTCCCTTTCGCGAAGGCCTCATCCTGTAAAAAGTGATGAAAATTTAAACCCAGCTTCAGTGGGCCTTAGACAAATCTCAGTTATCCTCTTTGGATCCCATTTATTTATTCTCCTTGGTGGGCTTTTGAGGGCCCCAGAAGCTCCTTAGCCCAACACAGCATAGGACTCTAGATCTAAACACTGAGCTCTTCAGTTGAAAAGCCTTATAAAAGTTTTGTCTTGAGGTGTTACCTTCAGAAACAGGTGACTAAAATTAATCTTCCTGCATAAATTTGGATTTATTGCCAATTTCCTTGCCTTGGTTTTATGGAATCCTTCAAGATTCCCTTCAGTATTTAGTTAACATCTCTAAGAAATCCCCATCTGCTGGGCTTATTCAGCATGAGTGTAGTGTGCCTTATAAAATAAATAAGCCTCAATATGAAACAAAAATCAACATGTCTTCAAGCTGGGGATGTATTCAGGCAAAATGGCAATTATATTTCGCTTTTTTAAACATTTTTAATTTGCCTTCGGGTAACTCCCATGCTTTAGATAAAACCACACTAATGGGATGGGATTATTGGTCATGCCTTCTAAAGCAAGCCATCTAATGTTACATGATGGTATCAATATTAAGCAAAAGAACATTACCATAGCTTGAGCATTTTTATTGTTGGATGGGTGATCTGGTTATCTCTGGACCATGCAGGAGGGGCAATTGCAGCTGTAAATCACAAAGACAACTCCTAGGGTGTCCGGTTTTCTTGGGAGGAACATTTCTAATTTCCAGTTGTATTTAATCTTAAAAGATTATGTATGAAATTATTTTTCCTCCATGTTGAGGGAAAAAAGGAGACTTGCGTGTTGTTTGAGCCCTGTAGGTTATTTATTGCTATTGTAAATAGCCCTTGCCTCATACGCTCATAATGGTTCTTGTTCTTTTGCCATCCTGGAAAGCAGTAGCAATTGTTTTTCTGTGTGTCTGTGTGCCAATAGAGAAATTTGACTCCTGAGTTGCGTAAGGTACGTCCTTCTGCTAGTTGATGCCCCCGCCCTCTGAGGAATGTTGGAAATTCATGTGAGTGCTCAAGTTATGCGGCGCATTATTCATGTTTAAACATGCTTAGCCACAGGTGTGTCCCACCACGGTGGCACTTGCCTACACAGAACTTCTTTTGACTATTTTTGCACTAATTCTGACCACCTTACTCATTCATATATTTTGAAGTAATTGATGCTATTTGCCTGAGTAAAGTGAGAAAGATTTGACCCTTTATTGGCATGCCTTCATTTGTAGCTTCACCTACTCTTGTAAGTGATTTAATTAAATACACATCGGTGAATGTGTGTGTGTGTGTTAACCTCTTTGAAGATTCTTCTTCACTCACTGGCATTTCTTGGCAGCAGCTAGCAAAGAGTTGTGTGTGCTCTGTTTTTGAGCCTTGAACTGGAGGCTGAGCCAAAGTTCACTGAAATCAGCCCATTGACTTCAACAGGCTTTGGATCAAAAAGTGGTCAGTGCTTGGCAGATCCAGTCTAAACTGTCCAAATTGGCTGACTTTTTTTTTTTTTTTTTTAGTGAGCGACAAATTAAAGTCACAAAGGATTAAAAAGCATAAGAAAAAAATACAGAGGGAAAAGAGCCCTGCACATATTTATAGATTCATCGATTATGAGGCCAAAAGGGACCATTAAATTGTCTAGTCTGACCGCCTATATATTCCAGGCCATTAAATGTCATCCAGTTACTCCTGTATTGAGCCTTCTAGAAAGGCCTCCAGTCTTTAGCTGAAGACATCAAGAAATGGAGAATCTACCACTTACCTGGATAGTTTGTTCCAGAAGTTAGTCGCTCTCACTGTTAATTTTTTTTTGCCTGATTTCTAATATGAATTTATCTGTCTTCAGATTCCAGCCATGATGTAGAAGAAATTCAATAAATGTACTAAAACATCGAAACATAGAAGAACTGTGTAATCAAAGAATCCAGAAACATAGACAGACGAAAAGCAATGCCTACTGAAATTTTAAAGCATTCCATAGCAGAGCTTAAAACAAAAACAATAGCAGGCTGTCATTTTTCTTCAGTTTAGTGAGCCAAACTCTGCTTTGTGTTAGACCTATGCAATCCTGTTGATTTCAATGGGGTTGTAGTGTTATAACTGATGTTAGAATTTGGCCTACAGAGTTTAGTTCAGAAGATTTCACACTTTCTACTACAGTGTTCATTTTCTCTCTGAAGACAAGAAAAACCCTTTGTAACAATGGTTAGGTATACAGGTGACTAGAAATGGATATTGCACGTCTTTGCTGATTCTCACAATCATTCACATGTAGCTGCTGCTTAATGAGGTATAACTCACCTGTTGGGTCCTACTTTTTCTAAAGATGCTGTGATAAAGATGGTCTGATAAATTGAAGTGTGCAATCAACCTCGCAAAATTCTACTCTAATAAAATATCACTAAGGTTTTTTTCTATGTTTATTTTGTGTTTTCATCATCATGGGAAAGGGTGGATGGGTGCCTGGTAAATTATAATGAAAACATTACAAAGTTATTTTCTAATTCTACCAGGGGACCTTGCAAATATGGGTATCCTCAGAAACTGCGTCTTTCCAAAAAGATTAAATCTATGAGCTTCTAAGCCATATCAGTCACTCAGTTTTAGTCTGTCCAGCACCCCACTGGGAAAAATGCATAGCTGATAGGTCTGTGATTGGTACATTTTTGCTGTTTAGTCATTTTATCATTTTTCCAGTTTGTCAGTCAAATAAAATAGCCTGTTAATTAGGGTCTAGCCTTATAGGCTTTAATTGAAGTGATAGATCTTGAAGAGATACAAGCACTGGGAAAGGCTAGACAGCTGGGAAGAGTGTTGTAGAATTATTCTGAGTATGTGATTCATTAGTTCTTGATTTGCTTAGCATGACCTGCTGAGCTGCATATAAATATACAAGGAAAATTAGAGCTGCTGAAAAAGTCATCAAGAAAGTAAATGATCAGGAAGTCCAAGGCAGAAAAAAAAAGAGGACTGAAATAACTAGGTTACCTGGAAAAAGATTGGTAATCCAAAGAAACAAGAAGACTGAAAGCACTGATAAAGAAGGGTAGTTGCAATTCCTTGCATTTTCTTCATGTGGGGAAAAAGGGAAAGGAAGGTGAATAGACCCTCACTTAGAACGTACAAATCCCCGGTTATAAACCTTTGAAGGACTGTAGTGTAAGAGAGAGAAAAGACCCAGAAGTCATATACTCCATCCTCTGGCTGTGTAGGATTGCTTATATCCTTATATTGTTTATATCCCAGAGCTCCCTGTGAAATCCCACAGCACCAAGAGCCTTACTCTCACCACCACCAGTGCAGTTGGGCTCCAGCCCAAGCAGGAACACCTACATTGCTATTTTTAGCCCTGCAGTTCAAGCCCCATGAACCCAAATCAGTTGATCTGGGCTCTCAGACTTGCTGCTGTGAGGTTTTTGTTTTGTATAGATGTACACTTAGTGACTCAGACTGAGATGCTATGAAAGATCAGGCAGAAAATTCCCTCAAGTTCCATAAAACAAAAATGTTTCCCATACAGCATGATCTAAGCTAAAAAAAAGCTATTAGTGTTAGGCCAAGAGAAGGTGTTCGCAGCTCCCACACGGAAACTGCACTTGAGATCACAGGATGTAAAGGAGGATATTTAAAGTGGAAAAGTAGGAGACAAAGCTATTCAGGAGACAGTGAAACAAAGAAAACACGATTTGAATGATCTTTAATATCTCAATTCCTAAATAGTTTCGGAGGCATATATACAACTTCTTGGCATTCTGATCACTCTGTATATAAGACAGTGGATGATATACTTTGGCAGGCTGAGATGTGTTCATTTGTGAGCATGATAACCAGCTTATTTCCCAAAATGAAAACCTCTTTCTTGAGACAGATTGTCACAACTGTGGTCAAACTGAATGATGTTTTTTCAAATAGCGATAGGAAAAGCTAAATATGTTGCCATAATATACTTAGACTTATGTAAAGTATTTGCCTTTGTACCACCCAGCCTTCAATTCTATACAAAATCAATGTAGCACATATTAAATAGATTAAAAGCTGGTTAAGTGATAGATCTCAAAAAGGTTAATGTAAATGGGGAACCATCAACAAATGGAGTCATTTTCCATGTTATCTAATATCTCTAACACTGATCTGGAAGAAAATGTAAAATCATAGTTGGTAAAATTTGCAGAGGACACAAACATTGGTGGAGTGGTAACTAATGACAAGTCAGTTCCACAGAGTGATCTAGATCTCTTGTCAAGTGAGGCTAATTAACCATTGGAACCCCTTTGCTGTCACTTCAAGTCTTTAAGTAAGACTGGACATCTTTCTAAAATATATTCTGTAGCTCAACTAGAAGTTATAAGCTTGATACAGGAATCATTTGGTGACGTTCTATGGCCCGTGTAATATAGGATGTAAGCTTAGATGAGCATAATCATCCATTGGGGTTGTAAAAATCTATGACTCCCTGGCATTGTTATGACATTGTCATGTTATAAAGTTTTTACAGTTGTGTTTTTGGGTAAGTAATCCTAATAAAGTCCTATCTTAGCAGGACTGCTGTAAACAAGCCACAAGAAGTAATTCTTCCACTCTACTCAGCACTGATAAGGCCCCAACAGGCATACTATGTCCAGTTCTGGGCACCACATTTCAGGAAGGATGTGGACAAATTGGAGAAAGTCCAGAGGAGAGCGACAAAAATGATTAAAGGTCTAGAAAACATGACCTGTGAGGAGAGTGAAAAAATTGGGTTTGTTTAGTCTGAAGAAGAGTGAGGGGGGACATGATAATAGTCTTCAAGTATGTGAAAAGTTGTTATAAAAGGAGAGTGATAAATTGTTTTCTTTAAAAAAAAAAAAAAGGAGTCTGGTGGCACCTTAAAGACTAACAATCACTGAGGACAGGACAAGAAGCAATGGGCTTAAATTGCAGTGAGTGAGATTTAAGACATTAGGAAACACTTCCTAACTCTCAGGGTAGTTAAGCATTGGAACAAATCTGGAAAACCGCAGGGATTTTCTTTAGAGAACAAGTAGGGTCATGATTTTTATGGCCAGAAGGAACCACTAATGCTCATCTATTTTGATCTTCTACGTAACACAGGGCAAAAAAACCTCTCCCAGTAATTTCTGAATCAAGCTCATAACTTCTGTTTGAACTATAGCACATTGTTTAGAAATATGTCCAGTCTTGATTTAAAGACAGCAAGAGATGGAGAATTCACTGGATCCCTAGATAAGCTGTTCCAATAATTAATTGCCTTCACTGTTAAAAATCTGCATCTTATTTCTAGTCTGACTTTATCTAGCTCAGGGGTGGGCAACCTTTCAGAAGTGGCGTGCTGAGTCTTCATTTATTCACTCTAATTTAAGGTTTTGCGTGCCAGTAATACATTTTAATGTTTTTAGAAGGTCTCTTTCTATAAATCTATTGTTATATGTAAAGTAAATAAGGTTTTTAAAATGTTTAAGAAGCTTCATTTAAAATTAAATTAAAATGCAGAGCGGACCGGTGGCCAGGACCCGGTCAGTGTGAGAGCCACTGAAAATCAGCTCGTGTGCTGCTTCAACTTCCAACCTTTGGATTTTGTTCTGCCTTTTTTGTGCTGCACGAAGGAGCGGTCTACTATTGGCAGTCACCAATGAGAATCCAGTATCCATGGGGCCCACTGCTGGTTGATCTTGAGACAACCTTTTCCCCAATGACCCTGCTCTGCTACAATCTATATACAAAGAAATAGCTCTGTGCTTCTCTGATTTTTCTTTCCATTGGCTTCCTGCTTATTGTGCCAGGAAGAAAAGCATTCTGACAGTCTATTAGGACTTTATATGAGGTAAAGGAGCAGAGGTTTGTGACAGCACATAATTGGAGACAAGATGGTAAAAATGATCTAATTATATTTTCAGTTTAATGTTCAGGGAACTGAAAACTGGTTTAAATGAAGTGATGAATCAAATCACAAATAATAAATATCCCAAAACGTCGGAGAGGCCAGGACACATTAAGGATTTTTGGATCATATTCTGCTTCGGAGAAGATTAAAAAAATGCCCAACTCTAGATTATAAATTTTCCAATTACCATGCAATTTGTCTAATATTTGACCTGCAAGTTGGGTCTATCATACATATTTCAGTCTTAATAAATGAGCACTGTTTTGTTTGTATATTATTGTATGAAAGGAATCATTTAAATTCAATCATAACATTTACAATATCTGTCACATCCACAGAAAATATGGGTTACTTTAGCTAGGCTGTGTATGTGAGAAACAAGTGATGCACAGATGGCAAAATCCACACCCACCCACGATTAAGGGCACATCTCTGAGTATAGAAGAGTAACACCTTATAATGAGCTAATACACTGGCTGAATGATCACCTGGAAAAGTATCAAATTTATGAAGATTTTCTACAAAACAGAATAGCTTAAAAGAGATAGGACTCCGCAGTTCTTGCCTAGTTCTTAATTGCCATGAATTGGGCTTTGACTTAAGATCTAATGACCCACAACTGCAAACAGTAGCACTGAGATCTCTATCAAGCATTCTTAAAACTACAATACCCACCTGGTGAAGTGAAGAAACAGATTGACACAGCCAGAAGGGTACCCAGAAGTCACCTACTACAAGACAGGCCCAACAAAGAAAGTAACAGAACGCCACTAGCTGTCACCTACAGCCCCCAACTAAAACCTCTCCAACGCATCATCAAGGATCTACAACCTATCCTGAAGGATGATCCCTCACTCTCACAGACCTTGAGGAACAGGCCAGTCCTCGCTTACAGACAGCTCCCCAACCTGAAGCAAATACCAGCAACTACACACCACACAACAAAAACACCAGCCCAGGAACCAAACCCTGCAACAAACCCCGGTGCCAACTCTGTCCACACATCTATTCAAGGGACACCATCATAGGACCTAACCACATCAGCCACACCATCCGGGGCTCGTTCACCTGCACATCTACCAATGAGATAAATGCCATCATGTGCCAGCAATGCACCTCTGCCATGTACATTGGCCAAACCGGACAGTCTCTACGCAAAAAAATAAATGGATACAAATCTGACATCAGGAATCATAACATTCAAAAAACAGTAGGAGAACACTTCAATCTCCCTGGTCACTCAATAACAGACCAAAAAGTGGCAATTCTTCAACAAAAAAACTTTCAAAAACAGACTCCAACGTGAAACTGCAGAACTGGAATTAATTTGCAAACTGGACACCATCAGATTAGGCCTGAATAAAGACTGGGAGTGGTTGGGTCATTACAAAATTTAAGCCCAATACTAATTTCCCCCTACGGTTACTCACGCCTTCTTGTCAACTGTCTGAAATGGGCCACTCTCATTACCACTTTAAAAGTTATTTTTCCTCCCTTGGTATCCTCCTGTCAATTGAATTGTCTTGTTAGACTGACCTCACACTTGGTAAGGCAACTCTCAACTTTTCATGTATTTATACCTGCTCCTGTATTTTCCACTCCATGCATCTGATGAAGTGGGTTCTAGCCAATGAAAGCTAATGCCCAAATGAATTTGTTGGTCTCTAAGGTGCCACAAGGACTCCTCGTTGTTTTTGCTGATACAGACTAACACACCTACCACTCTGAAACCTGAGACCAGTTGATGTTAATGGACTTCTCATGGTGGTATGCCTTGGTAATGCGGACCAATTTATATGCAAGGATTGAAGAACCGGAGCCCACAAATACAAAATTAGAAGTTCTGCCTACACACTCTTCATTATACCCTCTTTTTCGTTTCTTGACAAATGTCATAGTTAGCTTAAAAACAGGCTATTTCCCAGCATAGTTGGACTAGAGACCCATCTTATTCAATTGGGGAGCTTTATATCTATATTGAGCACCTATTATTAACACTAGTGAGGTGCAACATATTGAGCTTTACAATGACCAAGCTTTGATTCACAGAAGATATATTATAAACCATTAGCGATTTAACAATTTAGATATAACTTTTTCCTCTCTCTTAAGCCTGGACAGTTGGACTCAAGCTTAAGCAATATAAAATTTTTAAAAAACTTATTCACAATTTCTATCTTTTCTGTAAAATATGTGGCATAAAAATGCCTGATGGTGCACAATGGTATACGCAGGTTTTATTGGCACTTCTTTGGATCTCCTGTTTTATCACTCATGCATTAATCTATTACCTCCTACTCATGTCAATAAAAACCTGTAAAGCCATCATGTAATTACACTCATTATATATATATACACACACATACACACACACACCCCTGTACAGACAGCTACAAAATCCAAACACACATTAAATATTTTATGTATCCTAAGACTCTATTTTTAAAAAAGTGAAGCATTAGAAATCTTGTAGACTTGTCTAGGAATTTACTGGGGACTGATACAGTTTCCTTTGAGATCACCAGGGTTTGGATCAGGGTCTGCTGTGTTTGTTTTATTGTTATTTCTTTGCTCTCTTTTATATATATATATATAGATATATTAAAAAAAGAGAGCAAAGAAATAATATATATATAGCTTTGATAATCTTCAGTGAAAAAGCATCTTACAAAAATTCTGATGAAGCTCTTATTCAATTTCCAGACTCTGAAAGGAACCCCTTGTTACCCCTTTCAGCTGCAGTAAGGTTAGGCACAATGAGCAGATGTTCATATGCCTCACAGCTGATTGCAAGGCAGTCTAGCCATAGATAGAACAATACAGAGCACAAATCTGGCATGAGCAAATACGGTACAGATTTTTTCAAAATTTATTAAGTTATAGAAATGTTTCTCTGCTTTTATCAGTGGTTAGTAAATAGCTGAAAAGTCTATATAATTTATGATCCCTGATGGCCCTACTTCATCTCCATTTTCATGAGGAATTTAGAAACACAGAGCCAATAAAAAAATCAAGTACACACAGCCTATATAATTTCCAACATGGCTAATCTCTAACTTGTATTCCCCAGATATTAATACCATTCCCTCCTCCACTTTCTAAAGGATGCTGTAACAACATTTTGTCAGCACCATAGATTATACTGACTCCATTTTATAATATGAGTTAGGTGCTCTGTTTTATATCAAGGAAGGTGTATTTTTTAAAAATACACTTTTCAGCTCTATGTTTTCAATATTAATTCTAAAATTATTTGAGTGGGTCCATGTTGATTCATGACTGATTTTTCAGTGAGTGGTGGTGATGATTGGAAGCACTGCCGATCCAGACGCTGACAGTTGGAGCTAGACTCTGGAACGTATACAGTGAACAGTAAGCCCACACATTTCCTATGCACATTAAAATGACATTATTCCCTAATCACACTTCCCTGTGCAGGTGCAAAAATTCTGAACAGCTGTGATTCTGCGTAGGTTGGTTTTCAAACCATCATTGGTAACTAAATCCAATAATGTAATATAAATCACAGACATAACCAAGCGGTGTATTTGTATAATTAAATAGACAAAAACATGTTAAGGACATAAAGGTTAAGTGACACAACTAGAAAAAAGCAGGGAAACTCAGAGTCAGGCAAACATTTCATCTTCTGCACACACACTGCCATAATGTGTAACATTACACAGTAATTTAGTCTTTAGTAGAGTAGCTGGGCTTAAAAGATTGACTCCACAGCCTTCACAGTTGCAAGAGCCATACTAAGAGAGCATAGCTAGCAATAGATCATCTCTGCATAGAGACAATGTGCAGTATTACAGAACTAGTAGCCAAGAGTGAATATTAATTAACAGCTGCATCATGTTTTCATGTCTATTTTAAAAAAATATTTGGCAAAATCACATGCAGCTTCTATAACCAATTTACAAAAGCCTGATATAAGTTCTTAAAGGCAGGGACTACATACCTTACTATCTTTTCTGAAGCTTCTAGGCACTATTGTAATATTAATATTAAATAATAACCGCAGGACTGATTCATTGTCTTTTAAACTGGCTGGCTGCCTCTCACATAATTCATTTTTAGTTTCACTGTGTGTGTTACACCTGCCGATATACAATACCCATCTATAAGCACCTTCACATTTGATGCCACACATATGCGCCTTGAATTCACTGGTCTTTTGCTGGGTACAATGATTCATCCTATTAGCAGCACCTAGGCAATGGCAAATAGTTCAGATGGACACAGTGCCCAGCAATGGGGCAGCCGATGCAAATTTAGGGCCCAATTCTTTGAGATTTTGAGCATTCTCAATTTCCATTGCCTTCATTGGAAGCTGAAGATGCTGAACACCTTGCAAATGATAATTCAGCTTCTTGCACAATTGAGTCTTTATGGACATAAGGCTAAAAAAGGGTCTGTGAAGAGCTGCAATGCATCATCCAGTAGGAATGATAAGAGAGAAGAGGAAAAGCACATGTTGATGGGAAAGTGTTTGAGCTGGGGCTACATATTATTCCAGCTCCATGTTGGTAACTGAAAGCCAGCCAGGATGTATACTAACCCTTCAGATCAGTTGCCTCAGTTTTGCAGGCTTAGTTGCAGCTGATATAGAGACAACATTGGACCAAATACCTTGCTGGCTTTACTCCAATGACATCTTTGGAGTTGTTCCAGCAGAGAATTTGGCCCACTATCACCAGAGTTATTTTAACCTGACACACTTCCCACTGCCAGAATACTCGAGGTTCAGATTGCTTCTCCTGCGGAAAGGGTAGCCATGGAAGACAGATGAGAGAAACGGAGAAAGATACAGAATTGGAAAGAGAAATGAGTACAGAAATGGAGACACCAAAAGAAAGGTCTTGATAATGACTGACCCAATGAAAATCTGTTTTGGTAATGACTTTTCAGCAGTCTGCTGTGTTAGTGCAATTTATGCACATGTTCACTCAGTCAATCTGAAAAATAAAATGGAAGTCCTTGCAATGTTTATGGAAATAGGAGTTAGCACACATACTAGGTGTTTTCCAAATTAATTAGTTCCATCATTTAACTCTCGCTTTTTCCTCTTCTTACTACGCATGGCCTCTTTTAAAGGGTTATCAGAGATCTAAAATCCGACATCTTACCTTTTTGCACTCCTTCAACATACAAATGATCTGGTCAGCTTTGCTGAAAAAAAGCCCACATTTTTCTTGGGGAAAGACCTCAGATTCCCCGCTTTGGCTTGGAGCACATTTTTATTGCTGAGTTTCAGTTCCCGGCAAAGTAATAGTTTTAACACAATATCCTTAATGCCAGCAATGCAAACAGCACCCCAAGGATCATAACGGTTCTCTTTCTTTGGGCTGTTATGAACTTTTATTACTGAAAGATCTTCTTGATGTGACCTGGAGAGGTAGCGAGGCCGTGCTGAATTAGCAAAAGCAAGAAAAATGTTTTAGAAATACAATTTTTTCCTCTGGAAAGTACATAATGTGAACATCCTTATAACAAGAGAGACAGACACAATTAAAAATAAGTAAGAATGCATCAGTCTGGTGAAAGTTAAAAAAATAAAGTAAAATGAGCACTTGTGGAATTAAGACTATTACCTGTTGTTTGTATTACAGCAGCCATTGGGGAGGCCCCAAACTGGGAGCTGGACTCCATTGTGACAGGAACCGTGCAAACATGTCAGATAAAGTCTCTATCCGAGGGGCTTGCAATATAAGAATACTACTATCTGAAACATTAGTGGTTCATAATTACTTGGAGTCAAATTCTGCTTGTCATATCCACTCGAGCAGTGCTATTAAAGTTAATAGATCTGCTCACTTGAGTAAGGCAAGCAAGTTTTGTTTCTCGTAGGACAGGGAAATTAGGGGTAAATTACACCAGAACTCCAAGTGTGCCCAGTACTGAGCAGAAGAAAACTTACCATCTACAGTACCAGTCAATATGTAATGATCATATTGATCAGATATAGTCAAGGTTATGCATCCAGTGTGGCTATTTCTTCACAACTGCTTTCTTATATATGATGAATGTGCAGCTTTTATGGTTTTGTGTGTGAAATAAAGAAAATATTGAGCATTATTTACTATCAGGAGTAATTTCAATGAGATTTAGCCTCATAATAAGCACAACGAATTGCATTTCTGGAATTAAGCTCTACAAACCTGGCTAGGATATGTCTTTAAGGCTGTGAATTACCTTAATGCTAAGGATACAATACAAATATCTGAAACCGGTAGAGAACAGAACAAATCCCTATGAACTTTTTAGTTATTGTGTTTTGTATGAACTACATTTCTGTTTATACAATAGCAGTAACTCTAACATATACACAGTAGATTTTAAATGTAGAAAAAAATTGTGTACTTCTGACAGATTTTAAATTTACATTTTAGGCACTTTGTATGTTAACTAAGCCAGAGAGTAATTTGACTGATATTGACAGTCTTGTTTTATTCCTCATGGTGTCATCACAGTTCAGTGACTATTCTAATGAACCTAAAGAATGCTGATAAAATTGATTCCAGTATATGAAAGACATCTTACTAAGTACATGAGGAGAAAAAAAAAACCAAAACAGTATCCATGAATTGGCAAGTTTAAGCTAAAACATTTATACAGATTGCATTCATATGCATCGCTACATTTTTTCTGAAACCTTAATTGTGTTGCACCACCTCTGCTGCTATCAAAGCAAATTGTGTTGTGAATAGTAATTACCAAGGGCTTCATTATATACCGTTAGGCACTGTGTCAGTGCATTCCATTTGCCAAAAAGCCAGTGGGATGATAATTAGGCAGGGAAAAGTCTTGCAATGGGTGTTTCACAGCAGTCAGACTATATCAGATAAATTCTGCTCTCAGTTACACTGGAGTAGTTACTCCAAATTTACCCTGGTGTAATTTAGCAGGATTTGCCTGTTTCCTCGTGGGGGTACACCTCTACCTCGATATAACGCTGTACTTGGGAGCCAAAAAATCTTACCGTGTTATATCAAACTTGCTTTGATCCACCAGAGTGCGCAGCCTGCCCCCCGCCCCCCGGAGTGCTGCTTTACCGCGTTATATCCAAATTCGTGTTATATTGGGTCATGTTATACCGGGGTAGAGGTGTATGAACAAGTATTATTTACAAAATATTGTGTGGCAAATAATTGCAGGTCTCACTGAACACTATTTATGTAAGTGAGTAATCCCATTGGCTCTAGTGAGACTACTCATTTGAGTAAATGATAAATAATATAACAAGGTACTTTAGAAGGGAAAATTGCTATATTAGCTTGAAGATTAATGACCCCAGAGATCTGGGCTAGTTAGATCTTTTATTCCATGACTGAAATAATTCGTGATTTTATTCTTCCCATTATCTAGGAAGATCTGAACGATATAGTTAAATGCAAGATACATCCCTGAATCACATGACTGCTTTGCCACATGAGTTAAGAAGCAACCACCTTGAATATTTGGATTTTTGTTTTCTTAGGAAATTAAACAATTGGATTAGGAAGAAGAGAATGCCATAATGGTTAAATTTCTCAGACCTGTTCTAGAATGGACAAGCTCTGTGGGTATTGCCTGTGAATCTCAGTGTCATTCAAAGCTGCCTATTGATAAATTGTCAATTTGTATGGAATGTCAGATGATTGATGCAGGCAAAGGACACCAGGTACCATTTAGGGATTTGCTTTCTCTATTCTCAGTGTGTGTTATGAGAGATTTATTAGCAAGACTAAGAAGTTCTCCTGGTAGAGTTAGGTAGAGGGAATGTGTGGTGGAAAATGAGGTGCGGGTACGATGTCATTTAATTTAGTGCCGGATTGTGGCTGAGCTTTTATGCAGGTGCGTGTGAGTGAGGTTACACATGAGGATTGTGCATAATGGCAATCCCTGCACTCAAGGGAGCTCCCCGGGGAGGCTGTGTAATTCTGCAGCACCCTCAACACAAGGCTGTGCCTGAAAGACACAATTTAGCTCGTGGGATTCAGCGTGTTACTTGGAAGGGAATAGGGGTTCTTGGAAACTCACAAGTAACATAAACCCTTTAGCAGCTTGCAGAGATCTAAATATTTACATTCTTGATGTCTGGAGGATGCAACATAATGCATCAACCCAAATGACAATATAATATTTATATCCTGACAAAATGAGCCACTTGGTGCAATGATATCCTATGTTAGCAGCATCTGTATTTTCAGATGGAACTACTGCAACCAACATTTCTTGAAGAAATAGCCGCCACAGCTAAAGATTTACCACAGAGGCATGTGTCAATGGACAAACCAAGGAAGTCTTGGTGTTTTCCCCATTTATCTGCAACATTTGTTATATTTGAGATCTAGAGATAACGAATAGGTTTAGTTTCATGTCGGATGCCATTGCAATAGGAAGAAAAACTTCAACTAGGGCTGTCGATTAATCACAGTTAACTCACGCGATTAACTCAAAAAAATTAACTGCGATTAAAAAAATTAATTGCATTGTTTAACAATAGAATGCCAATTGACATTTATTAAATATTTTGGATGTTTTTCTACATTTCCAAATATATTGATTTCTGTTGCAACACAGAATACAAAGTGTACAGTGCTCACTTCATATTATTTTTGTTACAAATATTTGCACTGTAAATGATAAAAGAAATAGTATTATACAAGTACTGTAGTGCAATCTCTATCGTGAAAATGTAACTAACAAATGTGGATATTTTTTGTTACATAACTGCACTCAAAAACAAAACAATGTAAAACTTTAAAGTCTATAAGTCCACTCAGTCCTACTTCTTGTTCAGCCAATTGCTAAAACAAACAAGTTTGTTTACATTTGCGGGAGATAATGCTGCCCGCTTCTTATTTACAATGTCACCTGAAAGTGAGAACAGGCGTTTGCATGCCACATTTGTAGCCAGCATTGCAAGGTATTTACATGCCAGATATGCTAAACATTCGTATGCCTCTTCATGCTTCAGCCACTTTCCGGAGGATATGCTTCCATGTTGATGATGTTCGTTAAAAAAATGGTGCATTAATTAAATTTGTGAGGGAACTCCTTGGGGGAGATTTGTATGTCCCCTGCTTTGTTTTACCTGCATTCTGCCATATATTTCATGTTATAGCAGTCTCGGATGATGACCCAGCACATGTTGTTTGATTTACGAACACTGTCACTGCAGATCTGACAAAATACAAATAAGGTACCAATGTGAGATTTCTAAAAATAGCTACAGCACCTGACCCAAGGATTAAGACTCTGAGGTGCCGTCCAAAATCTGAGAGGGAAGAAGTCTGGAGCATACTTTCAGAAGTCTTAAAAGAGCAACACGCAGATGTGGAAACTACAGAACCCGAACTTCTGCTCTTGGCATCTGACTCAGATGATGAAAATGAACATGCATTGGTCCACTCTACTTTGGATCATTATCGAGCAGAACCCATCATCAGCATGGATGCATATCCTCTGAAATGGTGATTGAAGCATGAAGGGGACATATGAATCTCTAGCGCATCTGGCATGTAAACATCTTGAGACACCAGTTACAACAGTGCCACGTGAATGCCTGTTCTCACTTTCAGGTGACATTGTAAACAAGAAGCAGGCAGCATTAGCTCCTGCAAATGTAACCAAACTTGTTTGTCTGAGCGATTGGCTGAAGTAGGACTGAGTGGACTTGTAGGCTCTAAAGTTTTACATTGTTTTATTTTTGAATGCAGTTATTGTTTTGTACATAATTCAACATTTGTAAGTTCAACTTTCATGATAAAGAGATTGCACTACAGTACTTACAGTAGGTGAATTGAAAATACTATTTCTTTTGTTTTTTTACAGTGCAAATATTTGTAATAAAAATTAATGTAAAGTGAGCACTGTACACTTTGTATTCTGTGTTGTAACTGAAATCAATATATTTGAAAATGTAGAAAACATCCAAAAATATTTAAATAAATGGTATTCTATTATTGTTTAACAGTTTGATTAATCGTGATTAATTTTTTTAATCGCTGGACAGCCCTAACTTCAATCTCTCTTGAGCTGTAATTGGCAGAAAAGCTGACCATAAATTGGTGTTTCAGAGAGTAGTTCTTGGCTTGTCCTTTCTGAACTATATTATTTTGTAAACTGTTTTGTTTCCTAAAAGACTCCAACAAACTAGTCTGTCATTTTAGCAAACTAGCTTGGCAAACTATGAATGTGCATTTTCTTTTAAACTGTTTCTTTGTGCCCCTGCACTCTGTGTCCCCAATTTAGAACATATCCAAGCCTTTCAGAATAATACATTCTATAGGTCATAGAGACCACATGAGGATAACTCAGCTTCATGAGTTTTTCATTAGATCTTTGCTGTTACCTGACACAGCTGCAGTGATAAATTATCCTGGGCTCATAATGATTTGTTGACTGCTCAGTGAGATGCTCATATATTAACTTTCACACAAGGGGCTGCAGAATAAACACAGCATATTCTCTCTACTTAGGTTGTGTCAATGTGATAGCTTCCTTTTACCCAAAAATAAAGGTGCTAAGAGTTTAAATTTTAACATACCAAATAAGAAATTCGATTTACTTTACTTCGATTAAATTTCCTTTATGTATTTGTTTAAAAGAAAAATATAAAACCATACTTCATTGACTTTTAATCTAAATACTTAAAGAATTTGCAAAATGCATCTTATTGATTCAAATGACCCTAATGGTTTCCTTGGACTTCCATGAATCTCACTCGTCAATATATGCTAAAGGACTTTTTACAAGAAAGAAGATGCTTTTCAATCACTACTGACATCTGATATATTATAAATATCATAATATGCCACTGTCATTGTTACACTCAAGTCATTTCCCACTGCAGAGCTGTTGGTTTGAGTAGTAGACAGGTAGAAGAATGTTAGTGCAATGTTTTTTGCTACTTTTAAAAAATGTCAATGTTCTAAAAATCCTTTTGTCAGACCTCAAGCTAAGCAGATTCATGTCTGGTTAATATTTGGATGGAAGATTTCTAAGGAAAAACGGGTGCTGCAAGAAGTAATGTTAGCAAATCAGTAAATTGAACTCTTTCCTCTGAGCGTCTACTGTTCAGAACTAATGCCTGAATGTGGTAGCAGGGCTATGCTGCTGGTAGTTTATTACAGAAGAGATAGAAAACTAAGGTCCTTAAAAATGCCATGACACTCTTGAGAAGAGTAGTAGCATTAATGTCAGCAAGAAGGGTATCAGCATTAATCCCAGGACCAGGGCAGAATTTCAGCATGGGTAATTCATTACTCTCAATTCTTCAACTCTCCTGGCAATTCAGTTGGCTATAGTATGCTTGTTCACTGCACTTCCATCAAGTGGTGTACTGTGCTCCTTCCCCAGAGGTGACTTCACTGATCAGTTGTGAGTCAAGTGGTTCCTATATATTACGGAGCATGGTTAAGCATTTAGCTCAATGCACCTGAAGAAGGGGAGACAGCATGTACACAATTCAAAGATTCAAAAATCAGATGTAATACAGATAAAGCTACATCAGCCACACAGTGTGGTGGTGATCTTGAATGCTGTAACTTTCCAACATTTTTTTTAAATTTGAACTTTAATTCTGAGTTTCCTGCCTTTCAAATAGTTGAAAGGTTTTTTTTTAAAACCCAACGTTCTAAATGAGGTGATTCTCTGAAGTAACCAATAATTCTTCAGAACTTCTGCCCGCTCTTAAAGTTGTTTTGTCTGGGGGATATGTACAGTACCTATGGATGGGATTCATTGGGCAATAGCACTATGCTATATACTCATTTCTATGAACATTCACATAGAGAGAAAGAAAGAGCGCTACTATTTGCTGTGGGCCCAGTCCAATTCCCATTGTAGTCGGTGGAAAGACTCCCATGAAAAGTCTTCAGTAGGTTTTGAATCAAGCCTCATAACTGCAGTGATCCTCCTTTGTACATTTTGGCTATGTCTACACTGCACGCCTCTTGCGGCAGTATGTAGGATATGGGTAATTACATGCTACAGTGAAACACAGGCTTTGTCCGCAGGGAGCTTCTGGAGCCTTTCGCCTCTGCCGGAGTCTTTCCCTGTGGCAGGGAAAGGCTCCAGCAGCTCTCTGCAGTGGGGAAAGATTCACTGCCTATCTTTCCTTGCTGTCTCCCTGGTGATGGAGTCTTTCCCTGTGGTGGGGAAAGACTCCAGCAGTGGGGAGGCAGTGTGCCACTACACTGCTAAAAATATCAGTGTAGTTGCGAGAGGCATTACTTACGTGAGTAGAGAACCCTCTAGGGTATGTACATCCAGAGGGTTCAGGAGTGTCTTTACTCACCTAAGCAGTGCATCACCATCTACACTGCTATTTATATCCATGCTAGTTGGGCTAGCCATATATGTACTCTGCACACCACCAAAAAGAGAATGCCATGTACCCTTTGATATGTAATTCTGTGGACAACTTCCCATCTGGCTTGCAATTATTTAGTAATGCGAGCTGGCTCATCCAGGCTTATAATAGAGAACCCATGAAGTTGCATTTGCCTAGCACCTTAGTACTAACAGACTGCACTAGTATCTGGAAACATTTTATTTAGTTGCAAAGTTGTCAAGTAATTGTTTGGTTAAGATCCCCAAGTCATGCACCACTTACCAGTGGTCACAGGTTTTCCAGGGAGCAAGACAAACAGCTCAAGGATAGATTACACTGTTTGCTTCTGCTGGTATCACCAATGGTACAAAGCACTGGGAGCTGTGCTTGCTGGGTTGGGGAGAGAGCACTTGCAGGGGTCAGAACAACCCCAAACTGGGCAACACTGGCCAAGAAAAAGATGCAGCTAATGTGGCCAAAGCGTGCACTGATTCCGTGAACCCCCTAGGCAGTCTCTGTCCTGTGGAGCCCTTGGTGTCAGTTAAAAGTGCCTCCCCCAGAATTACTAAGGGAAGGCATGGTAGAAACAATATCTTCCCTTCCCTGAGGGAGAATCCCCTTGAGGTAGAGCAGTGCCTATTGATACAGGGAAGTGTAATTTACAGTCTAGACTAGCAGGGGCAAATTGATTCCAGCACATGCATTTATATTGGCTGGGGTTTAGCCAGTCAGGAATGACAATAAAAGTTTCCCCCTAACTTTTGTTTTAAATAAAAAGTCAGCAATGTGGTCCTGTATGAAATGAAGATGTGCCATCCTGACTCTGCCACTGACTCAGTGTGTGGCCTTAGGCAAGTTGCTCAATCTCTGTGGGCCAAATCTGCTCTCAATAAATGGCACCACTCTTTCTTTACACCTATGTGAGTATAATTTGGGCCCAGGTCTCGGCTTCCCCATCCATAAAATGGGAACAATCCTACTACCTCCTGGATTTATTTAATGTGAGACACCCTATATCAATGCTAAATTATGAAATAAAATATCTAAAACACCACAGGAAGGTGATATTGAAAATAAAAAACCTTTCCACCTCATACTGAGTGTAGAAGGCTCTGATTATATTCCCTTTCACAAATTCATTCCGATGAAGTGAAATTATCAATCTAGGAGAGTTAATCAACTATTGAACCAGGAACTTTTAGAAAACGTGTGATAAAATGTCTCACTGTCCCTCTGTTTTCTCCTTTGCAAGTTTTCACTCCCCTTCAAAAATGATCTACTTGCCTTCATTATTGCTTCTCCTCTAGAAAGCAGATTTCTCAGCGTAAAACCATGCAGGGTGATGATGACTTAATACTCCAGATCTGCATAGAATCCATCCTACTTGCTTATTCCTCCAACTAGGGGTTACTGGCAGATCACGGGTACTCTCAAAATGCACAAAGTAGACATCTGGGAGTGGTGTGCAAAGAGGGTAAAACGCCCAGTTGCACACCTTCCACCATGTACTGTGGTAGAGTATGCTAAGAGGGCCTGCTCAACTTACCCCAGGCAGCAAACACCTACTCCAGGACTAGTGTAGCAAAGTTGTGTCCTCCTTTCCAGTAAGAAAGTCCCTGTTACCCCATCAGCAAGAAGGATGCGTGATATACAAACCTCTTTGTTGGCGCTGGACCACTACAGGAGCATCCTGGCATAAAGGTGATCCTCACTGCGCCCTTTACTCAAAGTTTCAGTGGCCAGAGATTGTCAGGGGGGTGGTGGAAAGTGGCCTCAGTGCACTTCAGGATCTGACCCTCTGCTTCCGTTAGTGAATGAAGTGCTGGAATGCTGCATCTGCACCATTGCTGAACCTGCATTTCTTGACCTTAGCAGAGCAATGCAATCACATTGCAGTCCCTAAACCGAGCTTGATGTGAATGTAACATGTTCTGCCAAACTGCCAGATGGGCTGATGTCTAAATTGTTAAAAATAGTAGCACAGTGCTGTTCTAATTATAGCATCCTCAGATTGTTCTAACAGATAGGTGCCAAGACACTGAATACCAGACAAAGAAAATTGCTACTTTCTTTTAGGAAAGTTTAAAGAAAAATATATTTATAGCAATATGATTTCTACAAATATTTAGTGTTTTAACTATTGTTCTGTTTTAAATTTGCTGTTGCTGTATTTTATATACTTCTTATGTACTGACTACAGAATACCTCTAATAAAGTAGATTTACCAAGAGAATGAAACTAAGTATTGCTATAAATGTATTGATATTGTAATGGATGGGCTAGTATTTAGGTGCACCACTTTTCTCTACTGGAAGGAATCAGCTGTGTGTCACATGCCCTATATTACTAACTGCAGAAGGCGAGTCTCTTCTCGTTCAAAGAGGTAGGGCCCTGTGCTTTTGGATCAGAAATAGGAGTTTTATCTCTGCTCTTGCTTTGAAATTGGGAGTGGCCATTGTGTGCATTGTAAGTCTGAACTATGACTACTTCCTGTTCAAAACGTGCTTGTTTCACTGTTGCCTCCTTCTCTCTTCATCCCCCTAACCTCCTTTGTTTGCCTTCTTCACCTGTTTCGTTTTGGCATACAAGATTGTATCTTTTTGGAGTAGGGACTGTCTTTGTACTTTAGTTCTGGGCATCACCTAGCACAATAGGGCTCTGATCCCTGTTTGGGGCCTCTAGGCGTTACTAGATCCATGGACATCCTGTAAGATGATATTAAAACCTGAAATGTAGCTCTTCTGGTTACCAGTTGGGATTCATAATCTTCCTTCAAGTTGAGGAAGAGACAACTGCAGCTCAGGTGTCAGGTTCCTGTGACATTACCATCTAGATTCTCAAATCTCTTCCCATCATCCTCTAATAAAGAAAGGGGATTTAGACTGGAGAGGCCTGTGCACAGAGAGACAGCTATTCTTGCCAAATCTTTTCCAACTATTGTCCAGCATTTAAGAAGTGAAAAGGAATTGGGATTGTCTTCTGTCTTTAACCCAAACCCCCATTCTTTAGCTCCTCCATATAAATGATCATTAATGTTGTCAACTGTGTTGTTAATCAGAAGGTCTGAAAGCTCCAAATAAGCTCTCAACTTTTCTTTCTTTTCAGAGCCTGTGTTATCTTGGGTGTGATATTTCTTCTTTCAGCTGTATGTATAGTGGTCAAAGCCATCCATGACCTTGCGATGAAGTTGCTCCCAGAAGTGGTAAGGCCATTCTTTTCTTTACAATGCTCTCCTGGTCCCCAGTCCTGCAAAGGGCTGCAGGAAGGCAGACCCTGTACTCTCATGAAGCCCTATTGTATTTAGTGGAGCTCCAGCAGGGGAAGGGGCCTGCCTGTGTACACATCATTGTAGGATCATGGTCTTAAAGTGATATTTTTTCCATACTGTAAGGTATAATCTCCTGTTGAGGTACAAGTATGACCCACATTAACATTACAGGCCAATCCTGCTCACTTTAATTGTCTAAAGCTCTTGTTGAGGGCTGTAAAGTGAGTAGGTTTGGGCCCTAATGATGGTGTTCAGGTGAGGTCTCTCCAGCCCAGGTACATTTTTTAATGAGGAGAATGTTTCCACAGCACAAGACCCCACCGACTTGGGTATTTTGTTTTTAACGTGGAAAAATATTTGGGGATTGTATTTTTTGTTTTCCAGCTCCTGCCTCCACATCCAGAGACACGTGCAGGTGGCAGGAGAGAATCAGGTGAGGGGAGCATGTTTTAGCTTCCGCTGGGAGAAAGAGCTGGCTCTTCTAGGTGTCCCACCATGGGGCATCACAAAGGCTTTTCTCTTGTTCCCTGCTGCCAGTGCAGCTACAGAAGCCCGCCCAGACTATCAGAGCAGCCTTTGCCAGCAGCCTCTCTCTCAGCTCAGTGCTTCCTCCCTTCCAACAGCACTCAGAGCCAGTCCCCCACACCCCTGCCTGTCCAAACTGGCTGCTCAATGGGAGAGCCAAAGGGCACCATTTCTATCATCAGAAGAGCTTTCCTAGTCTTGCTGGCCCAAATATTTATAGCTGAACATGTTCAGAGACCAGTGCACATGCTCAAGTCAGGATTGGGTGCACACAAAGCTCTCTGACCACACCTGATTTGGGTGCTTCCAACCCCATGCATATGCAACGCAGGTGTGCACATAGACATGTGCAATGTGACTCTGAAAATTTGCCCCTGGGCATTTCTTTTCCAAATTTGCGACCCTCCCCCCCCCATCATCAGATCAGCATCCTGGCCACCTGCTTTAATTAGGAGATAGAGGCAGGCCTGGAAACTACAAAATACAATCTCAAACTATTCTCCATGCTTTTAAAAACACAAGTGGTCTACATGGGGTTTTATTCTATGGAAACTTCTTTGTGGTTGGGCAAAACCCACTAAATTAAAAGTCTACATGCAATACTTTATTGGGAGTTACATGCTCATCAAGAGTAGAGCAAGCCCTGGTGGGCTTAAGTATTATATTTCCGTTAATTAGCAAGAATATTCACATCTAAATATATGCTCCTGCATATATGTAACAGCAGCAAGACATGCAGGGAGGTTTCTGTAACAAGCAAAATAACCATCTTATGGCTGTATAGTGGTCTATAGCAAATAAATTTGGAAGGTTTAGCACATTTCTCTGTGGGTAAATGTCCACAGTATAAAAATCAATTAAATAAGAGAGCCCAAAGAGTGAACTGGCATGGAAATCACACTTACTAGAGATAATGCCTTTCTCTCTCAAGTGGGCCTCAGTTCAAGGGACATCACTCATTTTAGTCTCAAAGTTCCTTACGATTCATACAAATTTGGTGTCTCATCGCTTTTATTTTTGAAACTTCTTTACATCAGAAATAAAGACTCTTGAAAGTGGGGTTGTAAAATGATTGCGCCCTAAAGGAATGAATCTCCCAACATTTGAGGATGTGATTTTTTGAAATTTGTTTTGCACTGGAGTGAAAACACTAGAGACACACCTACCACAGAATAGTCAGTAGCCCAGTTAGGGGACTCACCTAAGAGGTGGGAGTGCCCAGATCACCAGCTGTTGGAGGGGGGGTGGTCAGTTGGTCTGTCTCTGTTTCAGGGAATCAGCATTTTCTGATGAAAAAAATGTTTCATTGAAGAATTCAAGTCTTTAGAGAAATTAGGCTGATGCCTTTCACAAGTGCGGCATTTACATACACACAGAGATAAGAGTGACAACAGGAAAGTGTAGCTGGTCTGGTCTAGTGTGTGGCCACCTAATAATATGGCAAGCACCACACACACTTAGGAGTTTTCAGAATGTGGGAGACCAAAGAATTTTACCTGGAAAGCTGTTGCTGTTAAAATGCAAAAAATGATGCTGTTGATATTTATCTCTTACTGTTCAGGGCCATTTATAATATATGTCAGGAGTTCTCCTTTGCAACCCAGGAATTAAAATGGAAAGTGTGGAGACTGAGAGAACAACATTATAATAGAGATAATGCTGCCCACAATCTCCAGTGGGGAGATTTGCCTAAAGGCTACAGGACTCAAAATATGTAATGGCAATTACTACTCATTAATAGGGACCCCTTCAGGTGATCTAGTGGCTCTTAGTTCTTCTGTGCCTGAATCTAATGCTGATTCTGTCTGTTTGCTCATATTAATAGCTCTGCTTTAGCTGCTCAGGCTCTATCCCAATGCAGACAGTTCCTCCTCCCAACTGCATGGACCTTTTCAAAGAACAAATATTTTTTACAGCTCCCAAAACAATATCATTAACAATGAATCAGTGTCTTCCATTAATGAAAAACCTGCTTAAATGGAATGAAATGTCCCCACCAGCATGTCCTGATGATGAGGATTGTTCTATATTGGGATCTCTATAGTGATGGCTGAGGAGGAGGAGGTTTTGTATGCGCTACCTTAGAGCACCAGCTAATGTGTAGTTTATATTACTGACTTATAGTATTAATTTTATTATATTTTGTGGATATAGTGTCACCTAATATAGCTATAATATATGCATCTACATGGCAACTAGATCTGGTGAATTTTTGGACAAAATTTATTTGCTGAAAAATGCAGTTTTAGGTTCACTGATACAATTAGAAAATTAGGGTCAAATTTGGCAAACAGTTTTGGCCAAAAATTGATATTTTTTTAAGAAGTCAAAATGTTTTGTTTAGACTTTTAAAAAATGAAATATTTCAACTTTTTGTTTCAATGATGTTTCACTTTGAAATGTGGCTAAATTTATTTAAAAACAAAGACAAAAAAGGTGAAAAAACACCTGAAAATTAAATGAAACAATCCGTCCCCCCTTCCCCCCCAAAATTGTATTTTGATTCAAACTAAATGTTTTGTTTGACCCACAATGAAATTACCTTTTTAAGTTTCAGCAAGAAAAGTATCCAATTTGAGTTGACCTGAAATGTAATTTTTTGGATTTTTCTGTTCAGCCACCACACCAAAATGTTCTATTATTCACTCAGCTCTAGTTGCAAAGGTATTGAGTGGTACAGCATAATCTGCCCCTGTCCTTTGTGCACAGCAACACAATATCCAATTCCATGTCAAGATGGTGACTGTGAATACCATCTCTGGGGCTGATTTTAATCTTACACTGGCATTCCACTGATGTCGGTGGAGTTATGGTGGTGGTGTGAGAGCCAAACACGAAGGGCCAGTAACTCCACAAAAACCAGAGGCATTACACCACTTTTTCACTAGTGTAACGAGGTCCAAATTCGATCCAGACAGTCTAATCCAATGCAAATTGCACAGGGGAGCCATGTTGCATGACTTTGTGTGTGTGTAATTTATACTCAGATCTGCCTTTCCTGGAGCAGAGGTCATACAGAGCAGAGGGTAACTTTTCAAATCGTTGTGTGAAATTTTAGCAGCATGACTCTGATTTCAAGAGGAATCATGTGGCTAAAACCCCCATATCGCCACTGGAAAATGCAGCCCTTCATGTTCAAATGTTGAGTACAAAACTAGCATTGTTAGTTTGTTTTAAGACAGGGAAAGCTCAGCATGTGCAGCTCGACTCTTCATTGGGGCACAATTTGCATGGCTGTTTGTGTGGAACAAAATGGTAGATTGAACCGTTGCCGGAAGTACAAAGCTTCATTTTTCATCATTGATATATACACAGTAAATTACACTGACTTTGTCAGGATTATATATACACAGCGGTGGGACAGATATAATTTCTTTGAGCTCAACTCTAATTTGCATAAATTTTAGAACAAATAATTGAAGATATGAACAAGCCTTGAATGAGAAATGTATCAAATAATTACGTATCAATTTGTTAATTATAAGCTGTCTTGATTAAATGCCTCAAAGGGTAGTCAGCCCCCTCTGAATTGTTCTGAAATAATTACGCTAACCTTATTGCGTTTTCTGCCATGTATAATATGGGTCATTTCATTCATCAATTTTTAACGTGCCAGTAACATAAAAGGCATTTCCTTAGAATGAATGTGCAAGATCCTTCATCAAAGGATTGACCTGTTTTTGAAATAGATTTCAGAAAAGGAAAAATTAATAGCGCGCTTTAAGTAAAAAGAAAAACAAATGGATTTCAAAGTGTCAATGACTAAGGAATCATCCCTCAGTTTCTTGTCATAGCTGCACGCAGAAATATTGTGTGCATGGCATTTTGCATTGGATTAGATGGAAATGTAATCTTGATTTTTTTAGCCATGTTAGATGATGGAGTTCTGCCGTAGCGTTGAGTTATCTCTTTGCTAACTCCAACCAAGACTAAATGAGTCCACGGAGAATGACAGATTTATAGGCTCATGCAAATATCCTGTTTCAGAGTCCCATCTGGTAAGGTGTGGAGTGCCAGACACTCAATGTATCTTGACTTACAGTGGAGGATGATCTGGCCTCATTTTTATACTTGTATTTTGAGTAGGGTGACCAGATAGCAAACATGAAAAATCGGGACAGGGGTCGAGGGGTAATAGACAAGACAAAGCCCTGAATATCGGGATTGTCCATATAAAATCAGGACATCTGGTCACCCTAATTTTGAGGCTCCTAAGCACATTTAGAGATTTCAAAAACGGATAAACAAACAACAACAAATCTTATGAAGTGGCTTGCAGTGGAATGCTTTCCATGGAGGTCATGGCTTTTTGCAATACTTTTAACATTTCAAAGGCTTGGTACATGCTATATTTCCTTCTTTTAGTTCCCTTACCTAATGTGCCTGGGACTGTGTACTGATTACTTAGGAAAGGCCTGAAGGGCAGAAGTTGAAGGGGTAAATGAGTGTGTTTTTGTATGTGTGTGTCAGATGCTTGGCAATTTATGTTGTTCCATGTGTATGATACGAAAAAGCCTGCACTGAACAATGACCCAGCACTTTGGGAAAGTTGGGTAGTAAATTAATTATGTATAAGTTGTTACTATTCTGGGGAACAGAAGTTTGTTTAAAAGTGATTCAGAAATGAATTTGTCTCAAGTGTTGAAAACACTTGCACTCCAGGGCTATTTGCAAGGACTGTGCTATAGAGTATATGTAGTGAGTAGCATAATGAATGTTTTTTCCAGTTATTGTGGTATAAATAACAGGCAGAAACCTGCAGCTGAACCTCCCAGCACAGTCAATGGAAGTTTTGCTTGTGGTGGGCCTAGGCACAATGAATGGAGCACTACTGTACAATTGTGAGCGACAGATGGCTCCTTGTGTTACTGTTAGGGGAGTTAAATTTGCTGAGCACCAGAAAGTGTGCTTGGGGTCTCTCCCCCTGCTTGTAGGGCACAGTAAGTTGGTGAGACCCATCCAGAGCAGATCCTACTACATATTTCTCATCCACTCTTAGTTTGCGTTTATAGCTCTAATAAGTGTTTTGAAAACGCACAAGTTATTTTTGCAGATTTAGAGATTGTTTTGTGTGTATGTATACGCAGTGTGTGTGGGTGTTCCGGCGCATGCATGCACACACACAGAGGCTTGGCAGAATTTGATTTTTTTATAATTTTGACAGAGGTTTATTTTGAAGCATTTTTTTCATTATCTATTTAAATTTTCACAGTTACATGGGGCAGTCAGACAATTATTTAATGACAGACAATGGGATTTAAAAAGTTAAAGTTTTATCACCAATAAAATACAAATTGTCAACATCTCATGTCAGAATACACAAAGCAAATATTCTTAAATCAAATTCTAAAGTTCTCAAGCACCATTTTTATGACATTGCCTATTGGTACATTGATTATTTTTTTCATCGGGTTGTGAGAGTACAGTGAAATTGACATTTACCAATAAAAATGTAATCCTTCCAAGCCTATATATACACACATACGAGCATACATATGTTTATACTGCTTATTAAAAGGTATTATTTATTTTTAATCTGCCCACTGGTGCATCTTTTTAGTCCTGTGCTGCTGTATTTTGATTTTTGGAGTTACCGCAATATAAAACGCTATGTTTTGTTCTGTGTTAATGTGACTCTTACCAGTTGGTCCATGTGATGTCCTTCCTAAGAAATCTGGCCATTGCTGGAGGTGCAACAAAGTGGTAACATATTATAGTTCTGTAATTTATCATATGGCTTTGCAGTTTATCCAGTGCTAACACCTCCACATATATAATGTGAGTAGTTATGTAATTTATCATGTGGATACCACCTTGACATGTTGTTTAGCTATATAATTTACATGCACACTCTCTCAACAGCATTTTAATTAATACGTATGTTTAGACCTAAAGATTTTCATTCCCCATTTAACTTTTATTGGCATGAGTTCTTCTTTGGTTTTTAGCTTTCGTGTCCAACTGTAGAAGTGTGATCATCCGTGTATCATATTAATGAAGGGAGGATTACATCTCAAAGCTTTAGGAAAGATCCTACACAGTGGCCCATGTTTCTGTCCAAAGAATAGATGGAAACTCAGTAGCTGTGTTCATTTATATTTGTAGGAATATTGACACTCCATTCTTTTGATGTCATGGTGTCTGGACTCCTATTCAGTTTGCAGTAATTTCTTGATCTTGAACTACTAGAACTGAAAATATGAGATGAGAAGCATCAGAACTCAACTCGGTCTGAGCTGTCAAACACTGTCTCTGAATGTGTTAGCACTTAACCTTGGGGCTTCTCTGATGGAAATTACTTATCTTTTTTTGGGGGGGGGTCACCCTGTTTTAATAATTAAATACTATTGGATAATATAGTTAAATAAAATGCAATAATAAAGAAAATGGTGGGTTATCACTTGACCTGATACCACACACTCTTGTCTGTTAAGAAGGCTAAAAGGACTAGCGAGGAGACTGACTGTTTTAATTTCATGTGTGGTTGTAAATCAATTTACATTTTCTACTTGTCGGTGTTTGCATTTCCCCAGATAATAGTGTAACACATGTAGTGTCAATGAAGTTTAGTGTTTGTCCTTATCAGTATGGCAAAGGACAACTTCTTGCAGGAGTAAGCAATTATCGGTCAATATTTCTGTCATTTGCTATAGCACATTGGAGAAATAACCCAGTATGTACACAAAAGGCATGTAAATCATATCAGAATTGTTTTCCTCCCCTATATTTTAGTAGATGAATATTCATTTGTAGGAGTAGTTAACCCCTAACTATGCTTTATACTGCTGAACAAAAAATGAAAGAGGAACAGGAGGTCGTATAATGTAGTAGACCAAAGGCCTGCAATTCCTGAGTTCTAATTCTGACTCTTCTACTTATTTGCTGTGTGGCCTTGGGAAATTCACTTAATCTCTCTGGGTTGAATTCAGCTGTTGCAGAAGTTGAAGCAATGTCTTCTGAGCGAATGAGAGTTGTACCTCCTTATGCTAGGGCTGAATTTGATTCTCTCATTCCAAGTTTCTCCATTTGTAAAATCTAGAGTACAGTTACTCTTCCTCATACGGTTGGTACAAAGGTGAATTAGATAATATTTGTAATGTTCTTGGAAAATGCACTGCACTAGATAAAAGTGTGAATTGTTATTGTCATTCAAAAATGACAAAAGGTTCAAAGTATATTTTGTATCATGGTAATTAACAAATATTGTTATAAAACTAAAATCCTAACACCTGTCCCCAGGGATTAGTTCTCAAAATGATGACTGGTGAACCTCAAAAGGCTACCCAAGTGGTACAATGATAATACTTCCCCAGTTCATTGCGGGTGTTGTGACAATGTTGTTAATGTTTGGGAGGTATGTAGCTACTGTGGTGCTGGTCATAAGAGTGTCTAAGTAGAGAGAGAATGAGTGAGTTAAGTTTCCAACCTGATAAACATAAATGCTTTTCTTGTGGCAATTCAACACTTCCAGAAATATGGAGAAGCACAGAGAGAGCAAAGAGGGTGGAGTCTGTTGGAGGATGAGATGGGTGGAAGAGGTTCAAGAGGTATTGGAGGGGTGAGGTGAAAGTGTGTGTGTGGTTTAAGTTTGACGTGGGAAGAAGGTCTTTATAGTAACCAATCTGAGCAGAAGGTTTGGGTTTATGTTTTTCAGGACTGGTTTGCCTGTCCTTTATATATTGTTTTTTCATCCATAGATCTCAAAGAAGCTTTCTGAAATGCCATAATAATGTGTCGTCTCCTGTTCTTGCATCTGACAAACACATTTTATTTGGCTGACCAAGTCCAGACCACTTGTATAATAACAACTAGGATCATGCGTCATTACTAAAATCCTCACATTGGAACAGAGTCACATCAGTTCCCTGTTAATTTTTGAGTCCTGTCAACTACCTGTGGGTTTTTTGGTTGTTTTTTTGGGGGGAGGGGAGGGGAGATGGGGCAGTTTTTGAGTCTCCAAAGCAGTCTTAGGAAGAAGTAGGATCAAATTATCCGGTCATCTAGCTGACGTATGACAAATCCTTCTTTGTAGGCAGTGAGTAAGTTGGTTTCCCTCAGAGTGGCCTCTTGATTTGGTGCCCTATCTTCATTCATGAAAATGGCATTCAATCATGGAGGATTTGGGGCCTCCTATAGCATTTAGTACTTCCCTCTCAAGTTAACTTTCTCCTTGAGAAAATCCAAAGATGAACTGTGTCTACAGCCTGATAACAGATTAACCTAAACATGTCCTGAACATTGCAACATTGACATATTTAAGCTCTTCAAAGGCCAATAGCAAGATGAGTGATTATCGGCATAGGTGCAACCAAAAAAACATGGAGGCAAGAAATTCCTTTTCCTATTACTTGTTTGTCACCAGTGTAGAAACGGATTCAACCTGTGGATGTAAATAACGTGTAAAAACAATAACTATGTAACTGATTAAAATTCTATTGGTTACATGGTTAAACGTTTAACCGGGAAATTAGAGGTGCGGGGGCTGCTGTAGCACCCCCATGTTTTAGACGGGGTCCTGGCTGCCAGCCCCGCACCTGGGGGTCCCAGCTGCCAGCCCCACCCCCGGGGCTCTTGGCAGCAGAGCCCCCGGGGCAGGTTTTAATCATTAACAGAAACCGATAAGCATCAGGCTTATTGGGTTAACCAGTTAAACTTTTACATCCCTAATTCGAACAGGGTTGGAAATAGAGATAGGAGTGATACAGAGGCTTTAATGGGGGCTTGCTCCATCTCCAGAGTAACTCCAACAAATTGGGATTCTACTTTGACTCAGCATCATCCAACAACAGATCACAAGTGCTAGGCCAGAAATATTGTAGCTTGATCAATGGGCAGAGGTAGCCTGCTGGTTAAAAGACCATCAGACAAGATGAAGAAGAATTCTGATTTCCAAGAAGGAAAGGGCCTACTGAGATACATTTGTACAGCTCTACATACATTGAGAGACTACCACTGATTTTTTTCTCTCCCCCAGGTTTGGGATAGAAGCTAGGGAAGGAATTTCTTGATTGACAGAGAAGTCTGGCTTATTAGGTTAAATTTCCCTTTTTTTGTGACAGTATTTTCTGGAAGTATTTTACGTAGATTTTTAAGCATTTAGGGACAGGGACCGTGACTTCTTACGTGTCGGTAAAGCACTGAGAACATTATTGACAATATATACTTGAGAAAATAATCATGACTGGTTTAGATTTCTCCTAGATGTTGATTATTGGATGGCTCAAGTGATTGATAATAGCATATGGAGACTTACACTTCAGATCTAATCTGACCCATGCTGATAGCAAACAAAAGTTAGCATCTGTTTAGTGGCTTGTGTGAAATGAATTGGTGGTCTCAATCCACTTTCAGCTGGACAACTAGCTGACTCACTGGAGGGACATCTCTTTATATAAAGACAAACATTAATTTAAATAGTATTTTATATCCATTTGAAGTCAAAAGGTATAGAACATGTGTGAGTTACATTGGCAGAGTGGGGAAGTGTGGAGCGCCCTGTCTCTTGAACTGAAATTTTTTTATTTTAAGCAGGCCCTTTTCATGAGTCCTAAATTCACTTTAAAAATGTTTTTCTTGACTTCGTAGTTCCTAAATTTATGGCTTGGGCCACAGAATCTCTTGAAAGCAGCATTCAGAACATTATGTTTGTATTATTTCTTATGAATATTCCGATTCTATGGAATTGCTCAATCGCAGCACTTCAACAGTACATATGCAAGTCTAGACATTCTCAAGATAATATTTGTACTAATAATAGATGATTCTATCTCGGTGTGAAGAGAATGCACATCTCCTCCTTGAATCAGACACTGGATTGTCAGATTGTTTTCTGACAACGATAGTGATTAAAATGCTTTACCCTTTTGAAGCTAGCTTGCGAGACAGACCCTCTGGATTCTCAGCCGCTCCCTCCAGACTGATTAGTGAGAACTTGCTGAAACCATTCATTATTTGGCATAAAATTTGATTGGGATTTGGGGGGTTTTATGTTTGCATTGAAAACTGATGACTATTTAAACATAAAAACCCACAGGTCTTTGAAATGGAAGCAGTAGTGTTTTTATTTCTTGGTACTTTACATGGAGTGGTTATTAGTTGTGGATTGGTGTCAGATCTACAGATAATAGGAGATTAGGGCTAGCAGTAAAGAAAACTTGAGGGGGATGGGACAAAGGGAAAGGATGGGGCGGGAGACAGTTTGATGGCCCTTGTCACAGTTTCAGAGCAACTGCACCTGTATTCCCACACCATAGTCCACAAAGGGCACGTACTTTAGGCTTCTGGGTCCAAGCCATCACTTTTCCCGGGCAGCAACTTGTCTCTCACTCCGTCTTGACTGGGGATTTTAAGGCTGCACAGCTCCCTGATCTGTACTGTGATATCCCCAGCAAACCAGACAGCCTAAAAAGGCCAGTGCCTGCTATTTGCTTTCTCTCCCAGGGCTATGGCCGGTGTATTGTCCATAGTTATAAATTACCACATAACTCCTTCTAAACAAGCACATGTATTCTTAAGGGGAAAGCATTAAAACAATAGAAGAAGCTACATGCATGCTAAAAAGCTACCAGAGATCACCCCAACTCTGACTTAGGGTTCTGGAAGTTTACAGTCCATCAAAACCCACAGCTAGGGTTTCTCCATGGTTACAAATTCATATCTATCTCAGACCAGAAAGAAGGGTGGGTAGATCAGCTGTTTCTTAATATAGGTCAGGCCTTTGATCTTGGCTTTCTGTAACAGATAATCACCCTTACCTTAGGCTTCAAGAGGCCGGGTTTTTGCATCACCAGAGGTGGGGAAATCTACATTTATAATCTCTGCCTAGGAATTCCCCAGGAAATCCACTTAACACTTATTGTCCCAGAAGTCCATACTTGTTTGGCACATTTTCAATACAGTCTTTTGAATTCCCAGGTCTCACATCTATCACATCTCCCGGCTGAAGAGCTTATGTACCATTCAGACTGAAATAATACAAACACATCAGGAAATCGCTATATCTGTAACAGTCCTGCTGTCTTGTATTGACAGGCCCCTGAAGGTGAGGGAGTAGGGGTGCGTGTAAAGCAGTGGCGATAGGCAAACTGGATTTTGAATGAACAAATGCCAAAAATTCAGCTCAGTTCAGATTGTTTGCCCCACTGGTGCTGCCAGCAGCATCCCCAGTGCCCATTCTGGGATGGGTCTCATCCCCTTTCCTCTCCTCATGAGGAGGGAAAAAGGAAATAGAAGAATAAGATCAAGAAAGGCATCTATATTCCCCTAGCTGGCAGAGCTGATGTGCTCCTAGTACCTAGTCTACTGCCATCAGGATGCCTCTCTTGATCTTATCTTTATATTTTCTTTTTCCCTCCTCATGAGGAGGAGAAAGAGGGTGAGACCCATACCTCATGGGGAAGGAGAAAGAAGAAATAGTGTGTGAGTGTGTGTGCGTGCATGCACAGACACACACACGAGGAGGGACAGTGAAGACAATTCTTGTCTTGTCACTCCAACCGCAGGAGGAACTGGCAAAAGGTGATTCAAGCCCCAGTGTATCTGACCCATCCCAGAGGGGCTGGGGAAGACTGTCCTGCTCCTGACACCCCTTCCATATGATGAGACACCCAATTGCTAGAGGGGCTAGAGGGAAGAAGCTGTCCTTCCACCATTCAGACGGTAATGTTATTTGGCGAGGTGAGAGGGAGGCGGTCAGTACATCATCCAAACAAGAGGAACACCTTCCCCCCAATATAAATATCAGCCAAATGCAAATAATGGTCTGTTTGCCCAACACTAATAAGCAGAAAGTGAAATGCAGATCTTGGAAGTCCCTCACCACACCCCAAAGATAGGAATGAGTGGGAGGGACTGAAAGTAAAGAGGGGAGATAAACCTGTGCCCTGCAAGGCAGCCACTGTTTTACTCCAATTGTGCAGACATGAGCAACTAGCAACAAGTAGAAATTCTGCAGCCTGGAATTAGAGAGAAGCAAAAAAGATAAATATTAAAAACTAATAATAGCTTAAATGTAGTAACAGGGCTGGGGGTGTTGTATTGGAGTTTCTTCCAACTACTAATCCAAAGGCTACTCAGAAGTGAAACATCTGAGGTGACATATTGGTTGGACCCCTGAAAACATTTGGAAGGGATCCCTCTAGTGACAAACAACAATGAAATGAAATCTTGAGGCTATATTCATTCCCCACTTCAGACTCTTCCCTTCTCATATGAGTAACCACCCCCCACCAGGCAAACTTGCTTATGTTGCAGGGACTAAGCTAATGAACAGATGGTCACTGCTCTGCTTGGAAAAGTTGTTTGAGTTTAACTAAATGCAGCATGGACACACAACTGTCATTATCCTGTTCCCACCTACTCCGGTGGTCAAAGTGCACTTGGTTCTAGTATAGGGGGCTGCTGGATGGCTTTATCAAGGGGCAAGACTTGAGTGCTCCCCTTTCCTAGAAATAATTTCTCTCTGACAACTTAAAGAGCACAATGTTTTAAAAGAAGTTAAATATTAACTCTAAAATGCAGAAATTATAGTCCATCTACACTGCAGCTGGGATCATGCTTCCCAGGCATGGGTGGACAGATACCTGTGTGCTCAAATAGCACACTAAAAATAGTAGTGTCAGTGAAGGGGGACGTAGCATGGCTGTTGGGTTCACCTCCCAGATCCCCAGGGAATGTACTCTGGTGGCTAGCCCGAGCTGCCATCCATATTACCCCTGACTACACAGCTACATTTTTAATGCACTAACTTGAGTAGAGGTAGCATGCGTCTGTGCTATAGCATAGATGTACCCTAAGAAATGCACTCAGATATCCTCCCTTATGAACCAGCCTTGAATCAGTGTTCTAACCATGCCTTATAAGGCAGCCACGGTGTCACTCCAGTTATGCATCAGCACAAGGAGGATGTTTTGTTTTGTACAGGAGGATTCTCATTGTTATAATGTGCAGAGAGAGGCTTGCACTTGTGTGGTTTGGAGAATGGCCATCCAGCATTGAACCAGACTAAGTGTGCACTGATATTTTATATATGAAATGATATGCACTTGCTCTCTCTCTAAATAAATATAAGAGATGTGGGTACAGACACACAAAATGGAGAGCAATGTAGGAGCAAGGGGAGAGGGAAACGGAAAAGGAAAGAGCTTCTATTTACCATGATGAGAAGATTCCATCACATGGAAATGTTCAGCATCTAAAATTTAATCTGTAATAATTCACTGCGATTGCTTTAATTAACATTACACAGAGAAAATTAACAGTGAGTCTGCGTAGATATGCTCCCCCCTTTGTGATTGTCAGATGCTAAGGCAAGAGGTACAAAGAAGGTGGGGCTGAGGGAAGGTCCCAAGGGACCTGGTGCCAGCTGGCCAGGCTTAATTTATTAATTTAGATCCCCATTTTTGTCTCTCTTCTAGTCATTTCTGAGAAGGACAAGTTAGTTTAGCGAGAGAATTATTTCACAGCCACAGAGTGACACATTTAACTCTTAGGTCCCTGTGATACTACATATTAGTGTATGCATCTGTTTAATATCCCTACCCCCAAAGCAACTGACCTGCAAGAACTCCTCCTTGTGCCAATAACTCCAAACATTTTAACCCCCCAAAAATCACTCCAATGGACTCTCCCAGCTGCCAAACCCTACCACAATCTCCCTGACCCATAAAGCAGCTACATAACCCTCCTGCCATCCTCTGCCAACTATTTGAACTCACCTCATCTCAGCTTCTGAATGTTACTGCAACCTATCTCCCAGCAAGCAACTTGAGCTGACTCCACTCATACTACCTTCTCACCTATTGACCCAAAGCTGGCACTCTCATCTCCCATCCTAGGTGCCAAACTCTTTCTCAGTCTTATCCACAAGACAGGGGTCCTGAGCTGACTCCTCTTCCACCTGCCAAACCCTCCTGCAAGCTCTGAGCCAAGAGATGCCTCGTTCTTCCTATTTCCAGGTATTGTGCACCTGGAAAATCAGGGAGCATTTTAAGGGATTAAGGAAAGTGGATTTAGAATTGGAAACCCTTTTACTTTTTAAAATTGTTTTCTCTTTCTCTCTCTCTCGTCTACCTATCTAATCTATAAAGTACTCAGTTGCCCCAGTACCTAATGCCACTCGGTGGATATTGTTTAAAACTTTCATCTACGATCACATTCATTTAGGTACGGACATGCAAACTGTGCTCTTTTGAAAATCTGCTGTTTTATGGGTTTAAATCTGGTGTTTTATGGGTTGGGACAGAAACTCTGTTTTTTTATTTTTCACTTTGTACATCTGCCATAAAAATAAGAGCTGGAAGAACATATCTGGTCACCCAGTCCACATCCCAATTCTTCTCCATCATCAGATCTCCTATTCCACTATGTGAATAATTATAACAATACTTAAGTTGTGTTCTATAGTTCAATGACAAAAATAAAGTATGTAGAAATATTTTTTCTGAAACCCCTAGAAATACATTCATGTATTCAGTTTAGGAGTTTGTAGAAGTGATATCTGTCTATTCAGAAACCTGCATTACACTTATATGTTATCCCTGGGTTCCAATAAACTGGCTAGACAAATTCCAATCACATTAGTAACACACAACAGGGCAGTCATAACAAATGGCAAAATACATTTTAGGCACCATGGATATGGCAAAACATACAAAAAGTAAATTGAATTCAGGACAAAAACCTATGCTACACATCCTCATATTGCAACACACATACAGAATCAAATCATAGCCTCTCTCAAAACAGGTCTGACACAGAAGGAACAAAACAAATACTATAATAGAAGGAATCAGACACACATTTTTCAAGATTCTGAATGAATAGTTAGACTTGAATATCTCCTAGATCAAGAATTCTCAGACTCTCGCCACCTGAGATCCTTAAAAGGAGCCATTCTTGTTTATTGTGAACCTAAATCCAACCTTCTTTGCAGTCACATCCCACAATCCTTTGGAGTCATATTACCAAACCATGGCTAGCTCTGACTAGCAGATTGAAGGAATTCTGGTTGAAGTGAGAAAAATGTCTTCTTATCATATTCTCCACTAATTGGCAGAAATGGTATAAATACAGCAACCTATGCCATAGCACATCTTTGATGTACAGTGGCAAATTATTATATTCATTTGGCTTTGTAAACAAAGTACTAAGTGGTTGATCTGCACTGTTGAAGTTCACTGTTCTCCCAAATGCTGGAAAAAGCAGCAAGGACGTGCAAACAATGTATCACTTACTAAAACCTCAGAAAGCTACAGAAGCAAAGTGACCCACAGATTTCCACAATAAGGCTTTAATGGGAAGTAGATCATCTTTGAAAGGATCACAGCTGGTGATCATGAAATCCACAATGTAACTGAAATCTTTTCCTGACAGTTCAAGTAAATCTATCACTTGTGGAACATGTGCTTATAGGGGGGGAAAGCTGTAATTGTCCTTAAAATGATATCATCTTCCATTGTTGTATGCAGTGTTGTCATAGCCGTGTAAGTCCCAGGATATTAGAGAGACATGATGGGTGAGGTAATGACCTTCCATTCCTTAACTCCTTAAAGTTCTATCTTGTGTCCCAAAGCCATTCCCATGTGATTTAGCTTCCTCAAACTCCTTGATGCCCAAGGCTTGAGCAAACAACTAAACTTAAATCCCACCTCAAAAAAATTCCAGTTATGCAGGGTTGTCTCAAATCAGCCCTAGGTCTTACCTTGGTGAACGTGATATAGGAGAGACACAACATTTGCTCCACTGAATGCTTCGAGAATTGTTTCTTTGCATTTGTAGATGAAGTTTCACAAAGCTAAGGCATATTTCATGCTCTGAAGAATGTAGATTCCTTAATAGAGAAATAAGATCTGGCTTACTCTCTTCTTGAGCATCAGGATATTTGGTGAAATTCATCAAAGAATGAATGATGATTAATTGCACATATATAGAGGTGAAAATATCAATCTATATTTAGGATCAACAGCTGAAGGTTTTTTCCTCCCCGAGTATATAAGGAAAATTGCCTTCATCTATAAAGAAATCCAAGGCATACCGTAAGCACACTGCTAGCCCCCTTTTAATTTGATTACATTTCTATTTAAATTTAACATTTAGAACTAATTAGGCTGTGCCCACATGGGGATCAGAACTATTTAAACATGCTTCCCTGACTGCCCTGGATAGGGATGGCAGTTGGAGAGCAATGTCAGTCAAACCATGCTGTAGAAGACTATAGCATATGTAGTTCTGACAGAAAAGACCCCTGTATCACACTGACCAGGGAGAAGTGCTGAAAGCCTGACAGGCCTTGTCCTTATTACACTTTTCCCACCTGTGGCAACAGTGAGAATTCCCGTGCAGATACCTGCTGGCATTTTTACATCCTGACTAATCTTACTTTGAGAAAAGGCAGATGACAGCCAAGTGGGTACAATACCAGTGGCCAATCTACACTCCCACTCGTGGAGTTGTGCTACTTGACAGCTGATCATATGCTGCTGGTTGTATAGTCAGACCACTCTCACATACTCTCCCCACATCCATTTTATGATATAAACCCTACAAGGATTTCCACTGACAATGATCATTGGGAGGCAGCAGTGGTGACTTGTGACTTTTTTGACCAGTGAGGCGCAAATCACAAAACAATTATTTCCACTCCAGTCCCTGTCCAACGTATACTTTAACAGCTATTAAAACCATACCTTATTTATAGTGACACAGCAGCAGGAGGTCCCTGGAGTCCCAGGCCAGCTTGGGGGTGGAGCAGCATGGGGCACAGGTCACTTGCTGGTTTAAACTAGAGTAAATGGTGAATTCTCAAAGTCTTTAAATCCTGATTTGAGGATGTCAGTAACTCAGCCAGAGGTTAGGAGTCTATTACTGAATGGGGTGGGTGAAGTTCTGTGGCTTGCAGTGTGCAGAAGGTCACACTTGATGATCACGATGGTTCCTTCTGGCCCTAAAGTCTATGAGTCTAAATAGAATAGAAATGTATATGATTCCCAACTACACTTAGTGAGTTATTTAAAGATGTTATGCTCTTTTGTTCCCAATGCCCATTGTACCTTCCAAAGCCCCTTTTCTCTTTCCTTATGTCTTCCATCATGGTAGTTGCCTCTGCTGATAACATGGGTGAGATGCGTCAAGTTGATGCCAAATCCTATTGCTGTCAATAAGGATTTGTGCCAGAATATTTTTATCATAATCCCAGGGTGCCATTGACATTGAACTACTAGAAGCTGCAGAGATGAGAGGACATCAGCAGAGATGACTCACACGAATCAAGACAGTTCTATTAACATTGTGTTTGCAGTTATAAATGGGCTACAAGAGTTTTACGTCACTGGAAGGATTTCAGTTGTTTGTGGTAGAAGTTTCTTATTTATTTGTATTGATGTCATAACAGCTTAAACTAAGTGCCAAAGCAAAGTCAGTGGCAGATTGTGAGACCAGGATTTCGGCTGCAGAAAACAGTAATTGATAGCAAAACTCCTATCGACTTCACTGGCACCAGGGTTTGGCCTTAATACCCGCCCCCTCCCTTTTAACTAATAGGAAATTGTACACCCAGAAATGATCTGAATAATATGATTTTAACATCAAAATCAACCAAAGTAAGGAAGTCAGGATGACTTTGTAACTCAGTTATTAACAGATTGCTTCTTTGTCTAACCATTGCATGAGTAGTAGCCTCCAGTCAAACGCAGATCAAAATATCCCCTAACTCTGAGTAGTTTGGCTCAAGAGCCAAAAGTTTGTGCCTGGGCCCGTCACTAACCATTTGTGATGAAGCGACTAGACACACCAGAGCGATCAAAGGGTGGAATGGAAATCATAACTCAGAAAGTCTTTTCCTTTGTTGGATAAATCAGCTATTTCAAAATAGAATTTGGAATTTAATGTACAGGACAACTAGGTGTGGAAGACATACTAATATCTACCCTCTTCTTTTGCAGGATGACTTTCTGTTTAGTGTCTCCATTCTAAGTGGAATCCTTTGCTCTATCTTGGCAGTGATCAAATTTATGTTGGGAAAGGTCCTTACAAGCAGAGCCCTGGTAACTGATGGTGAGTAGGAAAATCTCTCATTCCTCATACAAAATCATTCAGATAATATCATGTGGATTGAGAACTAGCTGAAGACTCAGGAACAAAGGGCAACTGTGCATGGCAAAATATTGAGATGAGAGCACTAATAGGTAATGGGGTACCTGAAGTCTAACACGATTCACTGGTATTATTTAGTATCTTACACAATATGGAACAGATGATTTCAAGAAGGCTAAAGTGTTTAATGCCAGTTTTGCTTCAGTCTTCGCTAAAAAGGTTAATGGGGACCAGGTATTTAACACAATTAATATTAACAATAGTAGTGAAGGAACACAAGCCAAAATAGGGAAAGAACAGGCTAAAGAATATTTAGATGTTAGATGTATTCAAGTCAACAGGGCCTGATGAAATTCATCCTAGGGTACTCAAGGAACTAGCTGAAACAATTTTGGAATCATTAGCAATTATCTTCAAGAACTCCTGGAAGACAGGTGAGATCCCAGAGGACTGGAGAAGAGCAAACATAGAACCTATCATTAAAAAAGGGGAACAAAGAGGACCGGGGAATTATAGACCAGTCAATTTAACTTCAATACTTGAAAAGATAGTGGAATAAATTACTAAACAATCAATTTGTATGGAGCTAGAAGATAATAGGATTATAAGGAATAGCCAGCATGGATTTGTCAAGCACAAATCATGCCAAACCATCCTAATTGCCTTCTTTGAGAGGGTTACTGGCCTGGTGGATAGGAAGGAAGCTGTAGTTGACACAGTCCCTCATAGGGTGACACAGACATTCTCATAGGCAAATGAAGGAAATGTTGTCTGGATGAAATTACTATAAGGTGGGTGCATAACTGGTTGAAACACCATACTCAAGTAGTAGTTCTGTGAAATGTCTGTGAGATATATCTCATGGGGTCCAGCAGGGTCCTGGGTCCAGTACTGTTCAATATTTTCATGAATGACTTGGATAATGAACTGGAGCATATGCATGTAAAATTTGCATTTGACACCAAGATGGGAAGAGTTACAAGCACTTTGGCTAATAGGATTAGAATTCAAAATGCTTTGACAAAATTAGGGAATTGGTCTGAAATTAACAAGATCAAATTAATTAAAGACAAGTGCAAAGTACTACATTTAGAACAGAATAATCAAATGCACAAATACAAAATGGGGAACGACTGGGTAGGCTGAAAAGATCTGGGAGTTAATAGTGGATCACAAATTGAATATGAGCCAACCATGTCATGCAGTTGTAATATAATTCTGGGGTGAATTACCAGGAGCATCATATGTAAGTAACAGTGGGTAATTGTTCCATTGTACTTGGCACTGGTGAGGAGTACTGGATTATTGTGTTGAGTTCTGGGTGCTCTTCTTTAGAAAAGATGTGGACAACTTGGAGAGAGTCCAAAGGAAAGCAACAAAAATGATAAAAGATTTAGAAAACCTGGCCTCTGAGGAAAGGTTAAAAAAACTGAGCATATATAGTTTTGAAAAAAGACTGAGTGAGGACCTGATAAAAAACCTTCCAATATAATAAGGGATGCTGTAAAGAGGATAGTGATCAATTGTTCTCCATGTCCACTGAAGGTAGGACAAGAAGTAATGGGATTACTCTTCAGCAAGGGAGATGTAGTTTAGATATTATGGAAAAAATGTCTAACTATAGGGATGGTTAAGTACTACAGTAGGCTTCCAAGCAAGGTTGTGGTCTAGGTGTACATGGACCTGCCTCAATGTAGGGGCTGGCTAGATGACTTCTTGAGATCCCTTCTTGAGATCCCTTCCAGCCCTACATTTCTATGACTCTGTTAATGGGATCACAAATGTCATTCCTTGGGATGAAATGAACACCAATCAGAGAGAAATAATGCAGATGAGTTTAGAGAGACTGGAATCATGGACAAAATAACATGAGAGTCAACACAGAAAAATATAGACTAATACATCTGGGGAACACCCAACAATCAGAATTTAATGAGCGCGAGAACCTGGAAAGCGATAATACAGAAGGAGCTCAGGGGTGATACTGTACAGCAAATTAGACATGAATTGGAAGCAAAACAGGACAGTGTAAATTTGGTTTACATGTCAGATTACATATATATTCTATAGCTTGGGTACAGACACAATTGGTACATTATCCTTGCCCAGTGGGCGAAATTCACCTCTGTCCTCAGAGTATACTGACTTTATAAACAGATAACACTGGAAGTTGGGGAGATTGAATCTACCGTCCCCACCTTGGGCTGGAGCAGTAGCAGCCACTCATGCACTCACTCTGCCAGGCAGAACCTCACCAAATCACTCTTCCAAGCTGGTCTCTGTGGCACAGGTGCAGTTCTCAGCTCAGTGGAGCCTCACTTGCCACTTGTGCAGATCTACTCCTCAACTATCCATCCCACTACCATAGTTCTGATGCATTTGGGGTTCTTCTGTGCTCCCATTTTCATGAGTGAATTTCACTCACTGTGGATTTCTGAATAGAAACAGTTGTTAAAAGCAGCTATTCACTTTAGCTACTCTGTTGGATGTGGATGGCGGGTGTTCTTGCTGCTGCTGTTTTTAAAGGTATGCTCACATGCTCTTTTTACAAACAAAACCAAAGATTGTAAAGCTTTGAAAAGGCCACGGGGATTTGCTCTGTGGACAAGTGAATCCGCAATTATGGCTGGGATTTCACAGGAAGCTGCAAATCCCTATTAGATTTTATCTGTGAGAATGATGGTTCCCAAGTGAATACATTGTATATATACACACACAGCAGATAGGAAATAATTAACAAATTATGGGAGTGTCATTTTGCTGCCCTGGAAGTTTCATTTTAAGGATCCTTATTTTTTCCCCTCAACTTTAAGTTAACTCTAATGACTGCTATATTTAGTTATGAACAATTATTTTATTCTGTTATCTATGTACACTTCAAACCAGGGCCAGCTCTAGGCACCAGCAAAGGAAGCAAGTGCTTGGGGCGGCCAATGGAAAGGGGGGCGGCACGTCCAGGTCTTCGGCGGCATTCAGCGGTGGGTCCCTCAGTCGCTCTCTTCTTCTTAGAGCTGCCGCTGAAGTGCCGCCGAAGAGGAAGAGAGGAAGTGAAGGCCCCGCTGCTGAATTGCCGCCAAAGAATGAAACGGCATGATTGAGGTGCTGCCGATTGACTTTATCTTTTTTTTTTTCCCTCGCTTTGCCGCTTGGGGTGGCAGAAAAGCTGGAGCCGGCCCTGCTTCAAACATACCCAAAGTGCACTGGGTGAGGTGCAGACATACAGGATGGCCTTGGGCCCTGCCACAAAGAGATTACAATCTAGAAACAAAAAAACATCCTAAAATGAAGCCAAAAAAGAGAAGGGGAAGGAATATAACACGCGAGTGCAGAGGTGGAGACTGGCCATCACCTTGCTGGGTCCATGATTTTTGTAGCTTGTTTAAAACTGTATTTAATTTCCTTCACTCCTCTTTCTTCCCCGCCCACCCTGGCACACTGACCTTGAATGTCACTGAGAAACTAGTGGGCCTAAATGGGTACGGGAGCTTTCTGTGGAGCCTCACTTGTCCCTGGAGACTTTAGTCTTACGGATTTCCTCACCCCTCCACCCCACATCCCACTCCAGCCAGCTATTTTCTGTTCTGTGTTTTCCCCCACAACCCTCCCCTATCCATCTAGAGGCTGGTTTAACTCTCCCCATCCATCTCCAATTTAGTCCTTAGCTATATTCATCCCTGGTAACTAACCCGTGTCTCACTTTTGCGAGTGTTTTTTCCCCTTAACTACTTCCTTTCCCACCAGACTGTGACCTCCCAGACCTGCTACAGACACCTCCCTCCTAACATCCTCTTAGGACTGTTCACTGAGTCCAGAACTATGAGGTCATGGGGGACCATTGAGGTTAAGTCATGCCCCCTGGTGTGGCTTTCAGCAGCTTCTGGCCATGGCCACCTCTCTCTCCTATGGAAAACCTTAAAGGAACCACATCACTGGGAGGTGATGAAGGACCTGCTGGGTCAGTGGGAGGGGACCATTATGTGTCTTCATCATTCAGACAAGTTCTTACAGGCATCATCCGTTGGGGTCTCTGCTCCTTATAGATTTCACATTGTAGTATTAATGTTATGGCACCTTCCATCAGAGGATCTCTGAGCTCTTTACAAACAGTAAAGAAATAAGCCTTAATCCCTCTGACTGGGTGTGCGTTAGCCTCATTTTGCAGATGATGATACCGAGACACAATGTTACCAGTAGGTTAGTTTTCCGAAATCATACAAATTAGAGTCAGAGCTGGGAATAGAACTCACATCTTCTGACCCCAGACCAAACCATTATGGTGGCTCTGGTCAAAGTTGATTCAACAAGTATTTCATTTTCTACCACTACACAAGTCTTTAGAACCTGAATTTCAGGCTGCAATACCAAATAATTATTTGGGTTGCCATAGGTTACAGCTTTCACAATGCAGTCAGTTGTATACATAAGCAACCTACCTCTCTGTTTTCCCTTCTTCCCTTAATTTTAAGTGATATACAAAGGCACTTAGGCGCATAGGAAGCAATTGAAAGAGGGGGACAGGATTAGGATGTCGTTGTCTCTATAACGAGTAAACAAATTAAGTTATTTCAGTGATATTGTATGACAGGCAGCGTGTCCCTTGCATGTTACATTTCTTACACAGAAGTATGAACTACAGCCTTGACAATAGTCTATTTTACAGCACATGGGCTCCCCAGCCACTGAGTGCTTATTCTTAGTATGCAAATGGAATTCTCATCTGGCTTAATGTTGAGGAAATTTTCATTCCTGAAGGGCCAAATCCTGTTTGCTTTACTCATCTGAAACCCCCATTGGGAGGCACGTGAGATGAAAGATGGATGGCAGATCACTGGAAGTTTTACATGAGTAAGACAAGAGGTTCTTGTCCCAAAACGTTCACATCTATGTGTCTTTCAAAACGAGGACCTGACTCTTAGGGTTTTATGGTCTTTTTTAAAATATTTTCAATACAATAGGCCAGATCCTAATCTTAACAACACTGGTGCAAACCCAGAGTAACTCCACTGAAACTAGTTGCTTGGAAGTAACTGGTTTGAAGTAAATGATGTTACTCTGGATTTACCAAGGTGCATCAGGTGTAACCCTGTCCACAATGTGTCATGGCCCACTGCTCTCAAACCTGGGTCTGCAGGATTCATGGGAGCGGCCATGCTCCAACCCTCCACCTGTCAGACTGCTGGCAATAGCTTTCCTGAGATCCTTGAAGCCCAGCTCCAGTGTGAAGCTCCATCCCTAGGTCTAATTGTCAGAGTCCCGGAGCAGCTGATTGGCCTGCTGGGCCTACTTAAACTGGCAGCAGGAACAGGAAATTCTCTGAACAACTCGGCTCCACTTTGCTCTGGAGTGTGTGCCTTGTGCTCCCTTATATTTGCTCCTGCTCCCTTTTCCCCGGCTTGATTTCCAGCATCCTAACCCAGTTTGACTGCTGACATCTGACTTCTGGTTCCTGACCTCCAGTTTGTCTCCTGCCTCTGACCCCCTGATATGGCCTGATTCTGGTTATCAACTTGTGGTTCTGATCTCCAGTTTGTCTCCTGCCTTTGATCCTCCAGCATCCTGACCCAGCAGACTCTTGACTCCTGTCTCATGACTTTGACTCCCAGTACTGGTTTTGACTGTCCATGAGCTGGCCATTACACAAAGTGAATATGAAAAAAATTCTGTCAATGGCCTAGCATTGTGGAGACTCAGTAAAGCTAGCAATGGTGGAAGCATTAGTGTAGACTTGGTGCAAGGTTATTTTTAACCACTCCCTTCTGTGGATTTCAGAGCCCGAGAGGGAACATTTACTCTGTTATTTTTAGCCCAGTAGTGCAAGGCCCACAAGCCCAAAGCAATTGATACATAGTCACGGGTTTTCTTTTTTGCAGTGTAGAATTTCCCTGAACTGCCTTACCCAGATATAGAACAATGGAGTTCCTCAAGGTTCGGTTTTGGGTCCGATTTTATTTAATCTATTTATTACTGACCTCGGAACCAAATGTAGGAGTGGGCTGATAAAGTTTGCGGATGACACAAAGTTGGGAGGCATTGCCAATTCGGAGAAGGATCGGGATATCCTGCAGGGAGATTTGGATGACCTTGTAAACTGGAGTAATAGTAATAGGATGAAATTTAATAGCGAGAAGTGTAAGGTTATACATTTAGGGATGACTAACAAGAATTTTAGTTATAAGCTGGGGACGCATCAGTTGGAAGTAACGGAAGAGGAGAAGGACCTCGGAGTCCTGGTTGATTGCAGGATGACTATGAGTCGGCAATGTGACGTGGCCGTGAAAAAAGCTAATGCGGTCTTGGGATGCATTCGGCAAGGTATTTCTAGTAGGGATAAGGAGGTGCTGGTTCCGTTATACAAGGCACTGGTGAGACCTCATTTGGAGTACTGTGTGTAGTTCTGGTCTCCCATTAAAACTGGAATGGGTACAGAGAAGGGCCACTAGGATGATCCAAGGAATGGAAAATCTGTCGTATGAAAGGAGACTCGAGGAGCTCGGTTTGTTTATCTTAACCAAAAGAAGGCTGAGGGGGAATATGATTACTCTCTTTAAATATATCAGAGGGATAAATACCCGGGAGGGAGAGGAATTATTTCAGCTCAGTACTAATGTGGACACGAGACCAAATGGATATAAACTGGCCGTCGGGAAGTTTAGGCTTGAAATTAGACGAAGGTTTCTAACCATCAGAGGGGTGAAGTTTTGGAACAGCCTTCCAAGGGAAACAGTGGGGGCAAAAGACCTCTCTGGCTTTAAGATTAAGCTTGATAAGTTTATGGAGGGGATGGTTTGATGGGATAAAGTGATTTTAGTCAATAGGTCAATAACGTGCCATCGCTGGTAATTAGTAACAATGGTCAATGATGGGATAAAAGTTACTATAGAGAACTTTTTCCGGAGGGTCTGGCTAGAGAATCTTGCCCGCATGCTCAGGGTTCAGCTGATCGCCATATTTGGGGTCGGGAAGGAATTTTCCTCCAGTGTAGATTGGCAGAGGCCCTGGAGGTTTTTCGCCTTCCTCCACAGCTTGGGGCAGGGGTCGCTTGCTGGAGGATTCTCTGCGACTTGAAGTCTTTAAATCATGATTTGGGGACTTCAACAGCTGAGTCAAGGGAAAGAATTATTCCAGGAGTGCGTGGGTCAGCTTTTGTGGCCGCATCATGCGGGAGGTCAGACTAGATGATCATAATGGTCCCTTCTGACCTTAAAGTCTATGAGTCTATGAACAGACTTTAAAACAGGAGGAGATATAGCCCTTAAAGCCAATGGAATTCATTCAATAAAGTCTTTGGGATCAATCACATAGCTACAGGAACCCAGAACTTCCTGCACACATATATAAAGGCGACATTTTCTCTCTCCTCTTTAATTTAGATCCTTACAGCTACAGTCCTGAATAGAGTTGAGTTAGAAACAGTTTTCCTGTCCTGTGAGAATTTGAGATTTAGGGGAAAATATCCTGTTCTAAATCAGTCAAAATCTCAAAAAATTTAATGAATCAGAAATCTTCCCAATTTGGGGGATTGGGTCAAAACATTTTGTTTCAATAATTTAGAAACATTTCATTTCAATTTTGACTTCATTTTAAATTTTTTTGGCATACATTAACTTAATTTTCCAAGATGAAAAGTTGTTTCAAACCAAAAATGGAACATTTTGAAAATGTTGAAATCGGATGTTTTGACAATTTGGAAACTTTTGTTTTTCAAAAAATTTTCAAAACAGGAAATTCATTGAAATTGACCCTTTCCCACAAAAAAATTCTGGTTTTGACTAATGGTCATTTTCTGACAAATTGTTGTGAAGCTCTGGTCTTGAATGAATCCTTTGCTTGGCAGAAATGGCACAGAAGTCTCTCTTACCCCGAATTACAACCTTGTGTTAGTTGTATTGCTTCTGATTTGGAGCCTGCTCACCTTTTGATTAGAAGAATTGGGGACCAAACTATAATTTCCTCAGTCTCTCTCTCTCTCTCTTTTAGTGGGATTTTAAAAAATGTAGCAGGGTGATATTGCAGGTGTGGTAAAATTGCATCTTCAGCAGGATGACTTTATTTTTAATACATAAATAATGAGAGGGAGACAGTGCTAGCCATCAGTCGAGACACTGATTTAGCACTTTACTTGCTTGTCAGTTGTTAGCAGTTTTCTCTTTCCTACTAATTTACTTCCTGCTATGACAGGCTGTAGAACCACAAGCATCTTTATTAGAGCAAAGGGAACCTATCATTTTCTTTCTGAAACAGTTTTTTTTTTCAAAACAGCAAAATCTCTCTCAGATGTGTAGCTCCTTATTAAGGCTAATTATTTAGAAAGCTTTTGCTTTACTGCAAGATTTGATAATCATAGCTCTTTAAAATCTAAATTCACTCAATGCCAGCAAGACAAACTGTTACTATTTATCCAGCAAAACACTGTAGGTGTGCACAGCCCTTTGCAGAATAAAAACAGATAGGATGCCACAATGCTTTTTCTGAAGAGCTTAAATGCCATGGGCCAAATTCAGAGAGAAGGTGCAGACCTGCAACTCCAGCTGACTTTTGTGTGAATTCCAGTGGCCTGATACCTTATAGAGTCAGAGTTTAAGGCCAGAAGGGACCACTACATCATCTAGTCCAACCTCCCATATATCACAGGCCACAAAACACCCCTGCATAAGCCCAACAACCGTAATTAGACCAAAGCACTACAGCCCTCTGGAGACGACACCGTAGAGTGCCACAAGCAGTGATCAGGAGGGACTAAGGTGCCACCAGTGCCTGAGGGCCCTGCAATGGCAGGGCATTGATTTGGTGATATATATACCCAGATGATCCTAGCCTGTGACCTCTCAGGATTGGGTTCTCTTCTCTCTCATGCTGCATGGAATGATCTTTCTGAATTAATACACAAGGCCACTACCATTTTCATCCTCAACATCCACTTCTGCAGCAATGCTTGTAGAAATCAGGCACTGAAGGATGCTTTGGTTGAATGATAGTCAGGGGCAGAGGGTTTCATTTACTTAGTTAAACATTTTCAGATTTGGAACCATCTAACTACTAACTGCAAGATACTATCTTCTCCCTGCTCCCTACCCATTTCCATCCTGTTGTGTCTTACATTCTGTTGATGCATCTTGTTTCAAATTAGGGCTTGTCTACATGGGAAGTTATACCAATATAAGCTGAAGTGTGACTTTAAATTGATATAGTATTACTTACCAGTATACCGTGGACACTCTTATTCTAGAATGAGTGGTTTCTTTCAGTTTAGCTTGTCACATGGAAGGAGTTTAAACTAAACTGAAAAAAGCCACTTTTATTCTGGAATAAGAATGTCCACATGGAGAGTTATACCAATGTATATAGAGTTTTAACTATATCAGTATAATTATACCTGTGTAACTGGTGAAACTTTCCCATGTAGACAAGACAGGCTCTTACACTGTCAGCTTATCAGAGCAAGCTACATTTCTGCTTCTATATTTGTATAACAAGTAGCACATGGGGGCCTGATGCAGATTGAGGCCTCTGGATTCTACCTCCATACAAGTAATTAACTATGGTCCTTTGACTCCTATTTGTAGACTGAAACAAGAAGTTTGTTTGTATTCTCAGCTCTGCTGCTGAAATACTGTGTGCAAGTTACAGATCCTCTCATGGTTTAGTTTTCTTATGTGTGAAATGCATTTTATACAGAGATCCCATGAATCTTAATGTACAATTATAGTGAGAAAAGTGACTGTAAAAATAACCCCATTTTCATCCACAGATCTTCTGTTTCTTGAGTCAAATCTGTATAAATTAGTTACAAATATAAAATTTTTACTGTTTTTTTAAATATATAAACTCCCCTCAACACTGCTTAGCCAGCATAACGATGGGAGAGTGTTCTTGTCTGGCTTAAGCTTTCGTGGACTACAGCCCACTTCTTATGCTCTAATAAATTTGTTAGTCTCTAAGGTGCCACAAGTACTCCTGTTCTTCTTTTTGTGGATACAGACTAACACAGCTGTTACTCTGAAACTTGTCTGGCTTGCACATCAACTGAATTTTTAACAAAGTTCTAATTGCAGAATCCTTATTACCAAGGCAGATGTGTGAGCCAGAAAGAACAAAGCTTGACTTTCAGATCTCAGTAACGTGTGTGCAGTGGCGGTAGACGGCTTTACAATTGTAAACTCAGTAATTGGCTACTGAGTCATTGAGAAACATGTAATCCCTCAATGCCATTTCTAGAGTCACTCTTTTGAGTATAAATGACTGTTTGTAAAATGCTTTGGGATCCTCTGGTGAATGGTTCTATATTATAATTATTATTTGAATAGCAGTAATGCCTGTGAGCCCCAGGCATGGATCAGGCCCCATTGTGCTAGGTGCTGTATGAACACAGAACAAAAAGATGAACACTGCCCCCAAAAGTTTATAATCTACGTACATGACAAGAGCTGGATATGGCAGACAAGGGGAGCACAAGGAAATAATGAGACATTATCACTCAGTATGATAGGCAATTGCCTCAGCATACCAGCCGCTAGGCAATATCAAGATTTTGTTAGCGTCATGACAGAGGAGAGTTTTAAGGAGAGATTTGGAGGACGACAACAAGGTAACTTTGCCGCTCCCAAGCATGAGGGGCAGCATGGGAGGAAACACTAAAGTGCTTGTTTGAAAATTTAACAGGTATGAGAGATGCTAGGTAGGATGGGGATATGCTGTGAAGGGCCTTGTAAGTGAAGACAAGTAGCTTATGTTGGAGGTGGTGGAGAAAGGGGAACCAACTGAGGATGCAAAGAGAGGATTGACATGATCAACATGAGGAGCAAGAAAAATGATCTTTATAGTAGATTTTGAATGGATACAAGTGGCTCAAGGTTGCATTAGTCAAGGCCGGAGAAGAGAACATTGCAGTAGCCAAGATGCAAAATGATGAGGGACCTAGATAAGAGTTTTAGCTACATGGATGGATAGGAAAGCCCAAATTTTAGAGATGCTATGCAGAAAGCATCTGTAAGATTTAGACACAGCCTGGATGTGACAATCTACAGAGAGGGCTGGTTCAAAGATGACACCCATGTTACAGGTATAGAGGAGGGCAGCTCACCATATATAGCAGTATTACATTAGTGTAAAAAATACAGCATCTAGAGACCCTATGGTGATGGATTCGATAGAAATGCCATAAGACACAATAGGAGTATTATTACAAATTATCCACATCTTCAGGACTAGCAGCAATATGAGGGAAGTTATCATCATCAGCTCCTGTCACAGGATGTTTCATTGGTGATGAACGACAGGGGATTGAATGTCTTATTACCATGCAGTGGAATACAAATGATGTGTAGAGAAAACACATGTTATGTGCTATATAGTTTGTGAAGTCTTCATCCCAGAGACTTTGGAAATAACACTTCCACTACGGAACTCTGGGAAACTCATTCTCAAGTTGTAATTTTTTTCCATTAGCATTTATTAAAGATTTTGAACTACAAAACATAGAACCAAGAAACAGTGACATGTACTGAAAACATTTCTTTCCCCAGCCCACACCAACAGCCCCATGCTCCCACAGTAACAACTCCTAAATCCAAAATCCTAAATCCTAGAACAGAAGAACAAACAAAACACCAGCAGACAGTTAAACAGTTCATTTATTTCTTTTCAGAGATAAATTACATAGCAAAATACAGAATGAAAACAATGAGACATTTTAAGATCAAATTTCATTCTTAAACAGGTAAATAATATATGCAACCACCAAACGAATGCGGTTGTACAGGATTTTTGTGGAATAAGAGTGACATCTTGTGGCCAGCTCAGGAAAATAACTCAGAGGTCTACATTTCATGTGGGACAGTACATAGATGGTACTTTTCTAAAGCAATAGTCTCAGACTTAATATGTATCATGCTGCATCACCAATCAAGAGCGCATTGTTTTCTTCTACATTATAATGCAAAATGTAGCACCATTGTGGGCATTCTACCATCACAACACACTATCTAGTAGGATATTTCAGGAACCTCTCCAAGCAAACTTTTTGAATCAAATTCTTCCCACAAATACTCACACACAATTCTCATTGACTACAGTGAGAGTCATGTTCATATTTCTGAGGGCAAGACCAAGCCCTTGAAGTTGAACATGTACAAAAATATTTGTGCATATTGTGTTTTATTAAATGCAAAATTAGTATTAATTCAGCGTGGTGAGATCAAACACTCTAAAGGCAAATGTTAGGATTCATCCTCAATACAGTAACTCCTCACTTAAAGTCATCCCAGTTAACATTGTTTCGTTATTAGGTTGATGATCTATTAGAGAACATACTCGTTTAAAGTCGCGCAAAGTTCCTTTATAAGGTTGTTTGGCTTCCTCTGCCCGCCTGCTCGGTGCTCCTGCCAGGGAGCGGGCAAGGCCCCAACCCCGCTCCCCAGAAGGAGCGTCGGATGGGTGGAACGGGGCAAGCCCCCATGCCACGACCCTGCTATGCCCCTGCCTCAACCAAGCTTCACAATCATCATTGGTGAGTACAGTATTACACTGTTTGTTTAAAATTATTTAAGACTTCTACTGTATATGTATATAATGTTTTTTGTCTGGTGAAAACATTTCCCTGGAACCTAACCTCCCCCCATTTACATTAATTCTTATGGGGAAATTAGATTAACTTAACATCGTTTCGCTTAAAGTAGCATTTTTCAGGAACATATCTACAACATTAAGCAAGGATTTACTGTATTGATTCATCCACCTTACACCCTTTGTACATTTAATCATATTAATTAATAGGAAATATAAGCTAGAGCTACTGTAGCATTTGAAATAGTTTGCTGACTTGAGTGCTCGATCCGGCAACCTTAACATTACCATTATGCTAGCATTTCTTTTTTGTAGTAGCTGCCAGTGTAGAGGATAAAATTCTACTGATGTTATCTAATTTGGATTCTCCCTTCTGTCAACCAAAACCACGCTATCAGAGATCCCTAATAACCTCTTCCTGTCTGTGTCTCAGAACGTATATTCCTTCCTGGTATGCATTTCCTGCCTGACCCAAACCTTGAGGTCATGGAGCCAATGTGAGCCCCAGCATCTGATAGATGAACTCCATCCCCTTCCTAGAGAGCTCAAGTCTATTGTATCTGATATCGCTATGTGCTATCCCCATCAGCACCCCACCACACCCAAACTCTCAAAATGATCGTGGCTACCTCATGGTTCACATTTTTTCTTATTCTGTTGACATGAGCTGGCTCATTGATCCCACACCAAACTCATTTTGCACGCATCTCTGACCAGACAAATTGAGTGCCTGGCAGGAAGAGCTCCACATCCCTCTGTATCCTAGTCCCTAAATTTAATCTGCAGTCCCCAGGACCATTTCTGCCCTGAGGAATAATCAGGACATCAAGTGGCTGTAGCTTGGCTATCGAGTGCTGAGACCAGCTCATGCTTCATCATCTGTCATACCACTGACGGCAAACGGCTTCAGCCTTGCAGCTTAGTTTCAATCCACTTGCCAACATCCAGCCACAATTGCTTAATCCAACATCAACTAGCAGCATCAATGAGTGATGGGACCAGCTCATGCCCCGTTGGCCATACCATCAAAGGCCAATGGCTTCAGTCTTGCAGTGCAATTATGATGCACCTGCTCTGCTGCCTGGCCAACATTCAGCCCCAAATGCTTAATCAACCCATCATCATCGAGTGCCAAGACCAGCTTTTGTCCCATCTGCCATACTCAAAGCAGTTTGCTCCCACAGCATGCCTATCCTGCTTTACTCACTGCATATGTACAGCTTCAGCCTTGAAGCCCAGCAGTGATCCATCTGCCGACCTGGCTACCTTCTTGTAGGTCCAATGCACTACAGAGTGTTTGCAAATTCAAACATCGACTATGCTTTGGATATCTACTGGGTTCAGAAACGGAGAGGGTTAGTTACACTTAATGCCAGTCCCAGCAACCTTTCCCCTGGGGTGGACACAACTTCTGAAACAATTTAATTTCTAGCATCCTATAGCCTGAACCTAGGAAAAGTCAAAGCCCTCAGATGATGCTGTCACTGCCCCAGTCCTGAAAGAAACCCAGCTAAAGTTAGCTGGGTTGAGACTGCAGCAGGCCAAAGCTTTTTTTATTACTCCAGCAACCTGGTGTCTTGTCAGGAAGCTACTATCACGTACATAGACAGTGGGCCTGGCTCCTGGTTCCATTTGGCTAGGAAAGCTTTGAGTGCCCTTACAGAGCACAGGCATTCATCTGCACATTTCCGTATCACCGCTGAGGCCTCATTCCCATTCTGATCTATTTCAGAGAACCTTAAGTGCAGCAACACTGCACAAGTGACACTGTACATTTGGTAATTAAACTGCCCACCTGGACCTGTCCATGGTTGCCTGTGGCACTGTCACCTTGAAAGCACCAAAGAAGGCCACAAGAAATGCTGCCTTGAATGAAATGGCCTCCATCACAGCACTACATATCCTGGGCAGACCATTTAATAACCCTGTAAGAATTTCTGTGGCTATGCGATTCCTGTCACCCCTCCTCTGCCCTTCGTCTCTGGACCAAGACTTCCACACTAGGAAATCTCTACATGGGCCAGGGAAACCTGCTAGCTTACACCAGTAGGACAGTTCTACTATTTGACCTGATATAGTGGAGGGAGCTAACCCATAGTGCACCAAGGACATAGCATCTCTCACCACCTGATGCTAAGGGATGGGTCACAGATGCTGGAGTCCTTCCTGAGCTTTAGATTCTGTGAACTCAGTAAGGTACACCACACAGGCCATCGTAGGGGCAACTGCATTCCTGACTACTCCTGTGACTGTCAGCAGCCAAGGTTCCACATTTGGTTGGGCATCACTGTGGATCTCTGTTGGCAAACAGGGCAAACTCCTGGAATCTGTTGTCCACCAGCTGCAAGGTGAATGGTCCCAGCCAAGGTCCTGGGTACAGTCCACTAAAATCTCCCTGTCCTACTCTGATCCTCAGTCCAGGCTAGTGTCCCCCTCCAGCTCCCCTCCTCACAATTGTTGCCTTGCCAGTGGTCCCCATCCACTCCAAAGTCCTGGAGGACTGAGAATCTGACTCCCACATGGGGCAGTGACTCTGGGTCTATGACTGCTTGACAAAGTGGTGTAAAGGAATCCTTGCCCATCTCTGAGGCCACCACTCAGTGTCTCCATGAGGGCTGGACTGGGGCTTCCCAGGGAACAAAAGGGGAGACCCCTTCTAAGGCCTCTGGTTACTCCCATGCTCCTTCACCCCCTACAGTGCCAACCCCTGCTGTAGCTGCCCCAGTCCTCCTCCTGTGCCTTATTTCAGCAGTCATGGGCTGTCTTCCTCTGAGTGGGGGTGGAGGGAGCAGGGCCAAGTGCTGTCCCCTGACCTCAACACCCTCCCCCATGAGGTAAGGGTGGGAGGGGAGTTAGCATCTTGCCAGGTCCCAGGTGAATGGCTCCTGGAATGGGTGCTTGAAATGCCCCCTGCCACACCATCAGCAGCCTCCCGTGTCCCCCAACCTATCCCCCATGAGCAGGGTGAGGAAAAGGGCAGCAGCACCATGGACAGTCCTGGCGACAGGACCCAGGGAGCCAGATGTTCCCATGGCAGCAGCAGCCACCCCACACATCCTTGCCTCTGTCTCCCAGCAGCCGGGGGAGGCAGTGGTGCACTGCTGAGTCCCCTGCAGCTTCCTCTGATTTGAATTTTCTGCAGCTCTTGAAGCAAGCTGCATCAATACCCATCCACCCTGCAGGGCTCCTACTCTTCGAGCGGGCTGTGCCTCTAGGTCGGGGAACCAAGTGTCTGACCTCCATGATGGACTAGAGACCTCTCCACCAGAGTGCACCCCTAGAAGTAGGGAGGGGCAGTCCTAGAGGTTCCTGTCTTTCCCCTGGGCACTGTATCGCCTGTCTGTAGAAGCCACCTCGATTCTTCCTTGTCCTGGCATCCCGGAGCTGGGAACCTAAAAGAGTCCATGTGCTGGCTCTGATCCCATGATTCTTGCAATGTTGCCCACATGTACGCTTGCTCCAGGCGTGGCCAAACAGCAACAGCTAACCAAAGAGTAAGGGTACATCTATGCTGCAATGAAAAACCCCGGTGCAAAATCTCAGAGCCTGGGTCAACTGAGTTGGGCTGGGCTAAAAACTGCAGTGTAGATGTTTGGGGTTGGGCTGGAGCCTGAACTCTGGGACCCTCCCCCCTTGTGGGGTTTGAGGGCCAGGGCTCCAGCCCAAGCCCAAATATCTACACTGTAATTTTTAGCCCTGCAGCCTAGCCCCAGGAACCTGAGTAGCTATGCAGCGGGTCTTTTACAGCAGTGTAAATATACACTAATAGGCTTAAGTAAGCAAGGAGAGGCACACAGCAGCCGATCAACTAGCTCCTTCCCCCTTTGCCCAGCCAATAGCGAATCAGAGAACTAAAAGGGAGTTGGAAGGAGCAGGAGCCCCCTACCTGCTGCACATGTTTTGGACTTCTGTCCTATTCTGCTGTCAAAGTCCCTCCCCCCCACTCCAGGCAATAAGAAGGTATTTTCAAAAATACTGTCCTCCTTTGGCTTGTGTGTCTCTGTTCCTTTCTGGTTCTGCTCCTATTTCACCAATTTTTGTTTTGCTGCTGGTAAGGAGTGTGATTGGCACGGTTTCTGTGCTATGGCCTGGCCTGAAGCTAAGTCTTTCATAATGTTAGGCAGAGCATTTATCTGAGGGACACGTCAACTATTTCTATCAAGAGTGAGCCAAAGCATTGCTTTCTGGCTTTGAGCAGCCAGTAGGGAGAGTGCTCCAGACTGCAGGTACTGGAATGGACTTTTTTCATTGCATTTTCATACGGTATACGATACCTATATCTGTGGGACTTGATCCAGTTCTGATACGGTGAGTGGAGTGCAAGTTTTCTCTGATTCTAAGGTGCGATTATATATGGCATTCTGAGGATGTGCAGAACCTCACATGAATCAGCCTGTGCTGCCTCTCAGTTTGGTTTATAATTAAGAAAAGATGTCTGTCCAGTAACTATGCTAGCACAACAGGTGCAATGAAATATTGCAAGTGGCTCACATCCAGTATTGTGCACCTGAGTCATAGAAATCCCAAGATACAATACTCACACAGATAGCTTCAGACCTCACTAGCCAGATGCCAATATCAAAAGAATCCATGTGAGGGCTGTCACAGTAAGTACCTTTGTTCTGAACCTAGAGAGATTTCATTCCTATGGCAAACTTTGTGTTGAAGGGTTTACATGAAAAAAAAAATCCATTTCTCAACAGGTTTAACAAGCCAATTTGCTCAAGGCCTGACTTTTCAAATGCCTACGGTATTAGTAGGAGGAGGCTGTGAACTAGTGATGTGCTCCAAGGGAAGTATTTAATACAACCTTCATGATCTCGCAGCTGATCATTGGATACTCCAAAGTTCTACTCAAGACTTAGAAGAGTCTCTTCATTAAATACTGATTGTACTTCAGAGAGGTACTTAACTGTCTGTAATATAAGAATCAAACTCAGGCTACAACCTGTGGAGGCAACAAAACCCCCTGTCTCTGTTAATGTGCTATCTTCACTCTGTTGAAGGGCTACTCTCTCTCTATTATGTGGTTTCAATTATTTACATCTTCAGTTCCTTGAATCCTGCCCCTGGATCATTATTTCTCCCTTATGCTGAGAAGCAAGTTCCTTCTCCATGTATTTCTGTTAGATGACAAAGCTTGAACCACCAGACACAAGACTTGTAGTCAGCAATATCATCATCCCAGAGCAAATTGTGTGCCACACAGAATGGCACTTAGCTGGTTGGAGTATTCACCCTCACAGCTCTCTGTGGGATAGGAAGTTTACTGTTCTGCAGTAGGATGAGTTTGTCAGGATGTGAGTAGAGGGGAGTTTGAGATTAGAATTCTTACTTCATGTACACTCTATAGAGTTCATGGCAATATAGGTCTGTGCAAAAATGTCCTTGGCTATGTCTACACTACTGCAGTAAGTTGACCTATGCTACACAACCTTAGGTCGAGTTACTGCGGGGGGGCGGGTCAATGGAAGAAACTGTCAATTTACCTTACTCTTCTCGTTGGGGGTAGAGTACAGGGGTCGACTGGAGAGTGATCTGCTGTCGATTTGGCGGGTCTTCACTAGACCCGCTAAATCGACTGCTGATGGATCGATCTCAGAGCGTCGATCCTGGCTGTAGTGTAGACCTGCCCCTTATTTCAGAATATTATCTGGGTATAGCCATGGGTTGAATTGACCAAATTATATTTCCCTTCATTTAGGTGAATTTTTCCAGTGCCTTTGCCATTGTGGTTGAGAGAGCAGACCAATTCAGAAGTGCAATTGCATTCCAAGAAGCCAGCTGTGCCCTCAAATATGCATACAACTTCCATTTGGAGGCTTACAGATCTCAGGGCAGAATTGGGGCCTAAAAGTTCTTAGCTCCAGGTTTATACTGTAAATACTATTAAGCCAATACGGGCTACAGTTATGAAGAACAATCACTGATGTTCTCCAACAATCATTTCCCCCCAGTTTGCTTCTTCCTGTCCAGACCCCAAGTGTTGGTAAGCTAGATCTGGTCAGCATTATCAAGCACATTCTCAAAAACATGAGGGGAGGCATTTTCAAAAGTGCTTAAGTGACTTCAGGGTACCTGACACAGAAAGGAGAAAGTCAGTGGGATGTGTGTTCCTAACTCACTTCTTAAGTGTTTTTGAAAATCCCACCTTTGAACATTCAGAACTAGGAAATGAAGTCTTTTCACCTAGCACATTGTCTAACTGAAATCTGTGTGAACACAAATAAACAACAGTTGGCCCAACTGCTAGTCTACTGAGAACTCAAACCTCAGGAACATTAGAGTTCAGAACTTATTCCATCTCACCTTCCTCTCCGCACATTACCAGAAAGACACTGATAAATAAGAGAGAGTTCAGAGAAAAACAAAAATGATTATGTGGCAGGAAGGACTGATTAAGGAGAGCTTAAAGAGCTAAATAGGTGTAGTCATGTTCTCTTCAGTCTTCTATTAGCCTAACAGTTTGCCCATACTTGACGGTTGTAAACAAGGACAGAATGGAACATAGAATGGTAGACTGTGGAGTGATGGGATGAAATTTAGAGAGTGAATGTTTAAGGAAAACTCGCTGGCTCTGAGATGTGTTAGATTGTGGCACAGTCTCCCAGAAGGAACAGGTGAAAGCTGAATTGCTTGGGATTCAAAAATAGATTGGACAAAACACTAGAAAATGGCTTGTAGGGAACAATCGTGCATTACTCGGGAAAGGGCTGCAATGATAACTTCAAAAGAACAATTAAACCCTTTGTCCAAAAGCTAAAACCTTTCCAGATCCTAGCTCCTCTCTTTTAGCGCATTGGTCTGCCATTGCAAGGCCATTACTAAGAGAAACAGGATAGTCTAGTATTTGGAGAATGGGGGTGTTCCTGGTTTTGTCAGAGACTTGCTGTGTGACCATTGAGCAAGTCATACCTTTATGCATTAGTTTATCCATATGTAAAATGGGGATTAGAACACTAACCTCAGTCACAGGAGCGTTGCGAGGGTTCAGTCAGTGGTTTGAAGGTGCTTAGAGATCCTGTGATGAAAAAACTTGACATTGTACAGCATTTATTATTAGGAACTGTGGGTTATACAAGAGCGCATTGCTTAACCACCACTCTGCTCAGGTTCCTTTGAGTGATAAATACAAGGCACCCGGGTTTATTTAATATTGAGACTGAAGCAGCATGTCCAAATGGAAGGCTATCTCCTGCCATGGAATTTTAATCAGAGCTCCCTTGGAAATTAACAAGGAGAAATACAAAATATTAAGGGGAGAAAAGATGCCCCAGCAGTTAGGGACAAGCCGGAGCCTGCTCTGCCAGAGAATTCCTGTGTGATGTTGGGCAGGTCACTCAGGGTATTGTCTACATTGCAATAAAAGACCCACGGCACAGATGCGGCTGGCCCAGGTCGCTGACTCAGGGCTCGCAGGGTTCAGGCTACGGGGCTATAAAACTGCAGTGTAGACATTTGGGCTCAGACTGCGGCCCAGGATCTGAGACCCCATGAATGGGTTGGGTCTCAGAGCCCAGGCTACAGCCAAGCCCAAATGTTTACACTGATATTTTTAGCCCCACAGCCCAGCCCAAGTCAGGTGATCCAGGCTCGGACTTGGTGCTGTGGGTTTTTTTAATTGCAGTGCAGGCATGCCCTTAGTCTCTCAGGCCGAAAGACCTTTGAAAATCAGGACCCCAGTGCTTCAGTTCCTCATTTATAAAATAGAGACAATAGTTCTTTCCTACCTCAGGGGTGCTGTGAGGATAAATACAATAAAGATTCAGAGGCACTCAGATGGGGGCCATATGAGTACCATAGACAGGAAGTATTAGATGCTATAGTCTGTTGGCATGCAGCTATCATAGCAGTTAGTGCAATATAAAACAGGTAGAGACTAGGCTAAGAGCTGCAGCAGGCAGAGAGTTAGAACCTTTGGCTATGTTTAAACTAAATTATTTTTCCTACAATTTCCGACTGTTCCTAATACTAGAGCATTTAAAATAATACATCTTCTAACCTTGCTCCAAGCAGGCCTAAAATGATATCTAAAGTGCTGGCAGATGCCACCATCTGATCTATACAGACACTCTGACCACCAGCGCAGCTACATCCTTGTTAACAACAGTGGGAAATTATGGAATGATGACTTGGCCATTGATGGCTGGTGGTGGAAGGTCATTGTTCAGCAGAAAACAAACCACCGACCGTGAAACAGTGAAGCGTGAGTTTGGGAGGAAAAGGTGACTGCAAATATGCAGCAAGAGGAAGGACTTTTTCTTTTAAAAAGCAGGATGTCAAGGAGTGACAGTAAATGCCCTAGAAGAGAAAAGGTCTTTGAAGGGCCAACCTGATCGATTAAAAGAAAGAAAAAGTAAAAAATTTGGATTGAAAAGAACATTATCATGCCTGCAAGCAGCTGACTGGGAGTGACAAGTATGCAGGTCTTTTGACGTGTATGGGGAATAGTCTGAGCAGGCTCACTCTATTACATCCAGTAATGTATTCAGCTAGAAGATGAAGCTCCAGTATATATTAAAGCAGGATATATGGATCAAAAGAAAAACAAATATTAAAGTGCAGTTCTCTGAAGTTATGATGTAAAAATGGTACTTTCATACTCATTAGATCTGCTCCAAGTGTGTATTCACAGACAACTCTGCTTCCTTTAAGTCACAGAAATACAGCACACGCTATGGGAGAGTGAGATGGAGTCGTGTTATTGATTAAGTTACTTACTAATGTCTTACCAGTTAACCTGGGCACACACCCACTGAATACACTGAGATTGTATGTGTGTTTTTAAGGGCATCTATGGATAGCAACAGACCTACACAGTTGTCAGAGTATTATTTGGCCTGCAGAACTTCTATCCATGGGATTATGAAAGAAAGACAGATGCCAGCCTGAAACACTGAGTTTGCAAGTCTTGAAGTTAGAAAGAGGATTGTGGGTGTTCATTTTTCAAGTAGTAATCTGGACACTGGTGAGAAACAAACAATAACTATATAGAACCGTAAGGGGGCCTTTAAAAGAAAGGGTCACTTTTCAGATAGAAAATTACAGATATTTTGCAAGTGGCAAAGCTGCTCAAGGAAAGAGACTCAATGAATAGGATTTAGAATGGAAACTAAAAGGGGAATGTAAAGTTGCGGCTGATGAGTGAACAAGAGAGACAATGGCAAGAGATGGACGTTACCTCATTCATACTGGAAATGAAAAGCACCGGCAGGTCCTACGCTATAAAGGGCTGATACTGAACATTCCAACTCTGATTTTCTTTTTTCCAAATGAGATCCTCATAGTAAGCTGTGGCTGAGCATGTGCTAGAGACCTGTGCCGCCTTTCTCTGCACAGCACAGCATTAAATGGCCTCTACTCTACAGTCGGAGAGACTCTCTGTCCTCTGTGCTACTAGGTGCAGTATAATGGCTTTTGTCCCCACAGAGTCTCTTCACAGTTGAGGCGATTAAGCTGATGCTAAGAGATTGAGTGCTTCCCTTGATTTGTAATGGTTATTTTTTCTCTTCCAGGTTTCAACTCTCTTGTAGGTGGAATAATGGGATTTTCCATCCTTCTAAGTGCAGAAGTTTTTAAGCACAATGCCTCTGTCTGGTACCTGGATGGCAGTATAGGAATTTTAATGGGACTCACAATACTTGCCTATGGAGTCAAGTGAGTTAAACTTCTTATTTTTGTAATTTGCTCTGTCAGCATGCTGTTAGCAAGCACATGGCATGTGATTCATTCATGATCTACAGTGCTAAATGTCTTGCCAAGACATTGAACAAGAGCACAATCCTCACTTAGAATGTGTGTATCTTCATCTGGAATGCATGTGCATTCCACCTGCACGTTTCTGGCCACTAGCTACTGCACTGGGAGCTTGCAGCATGGCCGCTCATATCACATTACCACAGATCCTGTTAGTTATTGAAGGCAACAGTGTCTGAGAGAGAAGAGAAGAATGCTGTTCATTAATTGTTCGGGAACCTGCTCTTCTCAAGTGGATGGGAGCAGGAGAGGCGCTAATTTCTAGATGGGCCATGGTATACTTTCTATAACACTCTGTGGGAGAACAGAAAGTTTCTAGTCACTGAAAGGTGACCTTGTGGTGGGGTAAAAAAAAGTCTTTGTACCATCCCCCTGAACATCTAGTCCCATGGGCACGTTTAGGGTTTATTTGTTCTCAGAATATTCTTTTTTTTAAATTAAAGTAAAAATGGTTATTTCTTTCAGAAATAAACAATATTCCATTAATCCTACAATGAAAACAGAATAGTTATATAACAAAATGGAGCCCATTCATATAACAATTACATTTCACTCAACACATCTCTTCTGTTAAGAGGTATTTGCTATCCAGTACAACACCTTTAACAAAAGGATTGTTGGTGTTTCAAATATAATAAGCGTCAGCTGACAGAGGCTTATATATCTTTGGTGTAATAAATCTCTGGAATTTAGTACAGTAGCTGTCAGCTCAGTGTGCAGTGTGGTGGCAGTCGGATTTAAAAATCAAAAGCTAGTTTATGTTACAGAGAAGCCAAAAACATTATAATTTTAGGGTCACCATAACCTAGCCCCTTGTGTTTACATCTTCTAAAATACAGAGACGCGTACCTGGTATTGCTTTGTTTTAGCTAAAATCTATTTTTGTGTGTACTTATTTGTTTTTTTGTTTTAAACAACAAAATTTTGGCTTTGGGATATTTACCTTTGAAGGATAGACACAATTCTGGGGGCAGAATTCCTCTAAAATATTTTTATGGCATGTTTCTAAGCCCTCTTTTTCCTGTGTGAAACAGAGGGAGAGGTGAGCTGCTCCATAGCGAAGGCTGAGTTTAAATTATACACTGGATGTTGGTCTCCCTCTCGAACACTACAAAATACACCGTATATTGGCTTGGAAACTGATAGGTCAGCCTAGACCCAAAGAATTTTTCTACTAGATTGAAGTGAATGGAATAAGGGATTCTTGAATGGTGATGCTAAAACTGGAGGTGAAATCCTGGCCTCAGTGAAATCAATGGGAGTTTTGCCATTCACTTCTTCCGGGCTAGGATTTCACTGCAAGTGTTCAGGGTGATATGTGTCTTTAGGTTCCCCCCCCCCCCACTTCATAGGAAAATAATAAAAATGATAAAAGCTATTTTATTGGACTCCCCTTGCAGAGAACTAGTGCCAAGAGCTATGATTTTTAGTTTATAATCCACTTTGGAAAGTTATTAATATTTTAATTAGGAATGCCACGCCTATAAATGAAGGAATTTGCTCTTGTAAAATCATTGGCATCTACATTCTACAGCAGAGGCAGGATGTTCTGGCCAAACGCAGAGGAGAGATGGGGACATTACAGTAGAAAAATGAAAACATGACAGAACCCAGAATCTTTCAAGTATATCCCTTGACTCCCACACTACTGCTTTGGATGGCCAGGATCTGCCATGGCCAGTCAGCCCTCCAAGCAGATTCTATCTGTACAGCTTGCCAGCACTGCCTTGCCAGGTCCCAGTCATTCTCACTTCTGGGGGGAAGTGCTAACAAGTCCCATGTCTTTCTGGGGCATTCAAGCCACTGAGGGATAAGCCTTGCACTAAGGGTGCAGTCTCTGCCATTCTCCTCCACCATAAAATTTTTTCCTCCAAAGCAGTCTTGGTGTCAGCAGGAGGATATATCCTCTCCCAGACTGGCAGAGCCAACCCTGATTCAGCCAGAATTCCTCCAGGGGACTCACACTGCAGCACTATCCTGCTCCTCACCCGCTCCACACCCACACTGGGTTGTGGCTTTAAGCCATAACCTAGCCCCTTGTGTTTACATCTTCTAAAATAAAGAGAAGCGCACCAGGTATTTCAAATGCTTCTGAGGGAGAACCCACCTCCCCACCCCTTGTGCCTTGCCACAGCTTCTTAAAGGTTGGGCAGCGCTGGTTCTGGGCCTGGTTTCATTCTGATCGGCAGTGAAGAGATAAATAGGGTTACCATATTTCCACAAGCAAAAAAGAGGACACGGGGGGGGGGGGGGAGGAGCCCCACTGTAGCCCCGCCCCCATCTCCTCCCTCCCACACCCCCCCCCCCGATTGCCCCCCTCAGAATCCCCAACCCCCCCCCGCTCCTTGTCCCTTGACTGCCCCCTCCTGGGACCCCTGCCACTAACTGCCCCCTAGGACCCAACCCCCATCTAAGCTGCCCTGCTTCTTGTCCCCTGACTGCCCCCTCCTGAGAACCCCCTACGACCCTACCTGTCCCCTGACTGCCTCGACCCTTATCCACACCCCTGCCCCCAGACAGACTCCCGGGAACTCCCATGCCCTATCCAACTGCTCCCCGCCCCTTGACAGGACCCCAGAACTCCTGACCCACCCAACCCCCTCTGCTACCTGCCTGCCTCGACCCCTCTCCACACCCCTGCCCCTGACAGCCCCCCCCCAAACCCCCGACCCATCCAACCCCCCCCTCCCTGTCCCCTGACCAGGGCCAGCTTTAAAGAGCCCAGGAATCAGGCTGCACTCCGGCTGGGGTTGCGGGGCTTGGGGCCGGGCCGGAGGTGCTCCGCCGGGGCTGGGCCGGCGCGTTCGGCCGGAACCAGGGCCGGTGCTGCTGGGGCCCGAGCCGGGCCAGGTCGGGGCTGCTCGGCTGGAACCGGGTCGCCGCCCTGGGGCCGGAACCGGGGCCAGAGCCGCTGGGCGCCGCTCAGCCCGGGCTGCACCCCCCACCCCAGCTTACCTGCTGCTGCCTCCCGCTTGCCCCTGCTTCTTTTCAGACTTCCCGCGAAGATCTGATTCGCGGGAAGCAGGGGAGGGGGAGGAGCAGCTGGGCGGAGCATTCAGGGAAGGGGAGGAGGGGAAAGACAGCTGCAGGGCCCGGACAGCGTGGTAAGGCTGTAGGGGATGGGGGGAGCCGGGAAGGGGCTTTGGGTGCCCAGCGGCGCTTGGCCGCCGCTTTTCTGTCTATAAATAGCTGACCGGGGGGAAATCCCGGACATTTTTAGATTTTTAAAAATCCCCCCCGGACGGCTATTTATAGACCGAAAAAGCCGGACATGTCCGGGGAAATCCGGACATATGGTAGCCCTAAGATAAACCTTCCTTCATGAGAGTGCCTAACACAACTCCCCTAACTGTGTGCTTTCCCCTTACAGCTCGACCTAAACTCACTTGTGCTTTTATTTCCAGGTTGCTTATTGATATGGTCCCACGTGTAAGGCAAACGCGTCATTACGAAATGTTTGAATGAAGACAGATGCCCTCTCCTCTGTATGGACTGTGAAACTGCAGCATCATACATTTTGGCAAGTGGTGCCACTGATATTTCACTGATTATGCAGTTTCTTTCCCATGGTGTATTTTCTTTTAAAGTTTATTTTAATGGGAAATCTCTCTGTATAACAGGCAAATATGTGCACTGCTCACAAAACAGCAAAACAGCAGCATTTTCCTTTCAAGTAAGCTATTGAATCCTGTAAGTGACAGTAGAAAACATACATAATTTGCAATTCCAAACCAGCTGCAGTGTTCTGTGTTCTAGAGTGAAATTGTTTTTATTGATATACTAGATGTCTGTAGATAAGAGGTGCCAGTTTCAGAGTCTTTTTTTTTTTTTTTTAATGTTGGCTCAAACTTTTCAAATTTGTGCTGTAACTTTGAATTACAGCCATTGCCAACCACTTCAGCTCACAACTCAACAAAGGTACTGTATGTAGATTATTGATGCTAACAACCATCGCTTAAAGGCACTGAAGTAAATAAGATTTTTGTCTCAAGTTAGGAGGATGGACCCCACAGAAAAAACAGCACAAGACCCACTCATTTCTATTATCAGAGTTTAAATGATACTATTTTATTAATCCTAAATTATCTAAAATACAAGTCCTCTTCTAATTTGAATTTCATTTTTATTTAACAAGTGATGCACACAGTACATTGCTTTGCATGGACCAAATAAGCACAAAGAATATTACTGTACAGATAAAAGCCAAAATGAAGCACAAGAAGGACCAGTATGAGAAATGTGATTCTCACTCTTTTATTGTACCATACACAAATGTACCAGTATTTGTGACTACGTGGTTGCTCTGTTGCCTGATGAAGGTACAGCAGTGACGGCTTTGAACTGCGGTGAAACACAAAGCTACTCAGATTTAGGTTATTCTGTAAAAAACAAAAAACAAAAACACTGTTCACCCTTCACCACACATTCCTATGTATTTCTTAATATCCTACTTATAATATCCAAGAACCATGATGTATACAATAAAACGTATCTATTTTATACAGTACCTGTAAGTAACATTTGACAGCTGTTTCCAGAATGTATCGTAGAACAAAGTCTTCCTGTACAGCAGCCCATTAAACTAGATTCTCTGGTCACTGCAATTTCCTCCATACTTTGTATATTTCAGGTTGGCTTCACAGTGTGGAGAAGTGAATCAGTGTTGGGGCATTTCATTTGTTCCCTCGTAGGTGAGAAAAGCAGCTATGCTATCATGGAGGTCAGAATAATACATCAAGAAGCAGGGAGATCCACATTCATTTGGTCGAGAACATACAACAGCAGACCTACAATCAAATTGCCGAGAAATTGATAATAGATTGCTTTTAGATACATTATGTTTATATAGCACCTTTGATTCTCAGTCATAAAGCACTTATAAATTGTTGGCCAAATTCTGATATCCTAACTCAGGCAAACTGCAATGGAGTAAAAACAGACAGCTTGAGAGTTCCACTATGTGATAATTCTATGCCCAAGTAAAGCGCCAAATACTCAACAAGGTTATGATCTGTATTACCGTAGTGCTGAGGAACCTCGGTCATGGACCAGGATACTGTGGTAGGAGATGTACAAACACTCAACAAAAGGATAGTCCCTATGCCAAAGCGCTTACAATCTAAAAGACAACAGATGGATAGACAGACAGGCAGATGGGGGAGTACAAGGAAACAATGAGACAGAATTGGTGGTCAGCATGACAGGGTAGGTCTCAATGCACCATCAGCCTAAACACTGTCAAGCTTTTCTGAGATTCCACTTGGTTTCTTCTGCATTCTTCCTTTGGGGAGAGTGGGGCCTGGCCCCCTCATTGCCAGAAAACACTGCGGGGGGAGGTCCACAAATGTAGAGTTTGGGGATCTCTGGCAAGGGGGCACAGGGCCATCTTCACAGAGGCCTTCACAGCATCTCTCAACCACCTGTTACTTTGCCCACTCCCAGCAATCTTTAGCAGATGCACTACTTTCCCCCACCAAAATGTCCCCTACTTTAGGAGACAGATACAGACAAGTAATGTATGGGCATGAGGGCAGGGGACTCGACTTGATGACCTCTCGAGGTCCCTTCCAGTCCTAGAGAGTATGAATCTACGTAGCCTCTGGCCATGCTTTCCTAGGAAATCTGTAAGAAGTCACTGGGAGTAGCAAGAGCCCCTGGCATGTCCACTCTTGCCCCTTTCATAGTTAAGATCTTAGGATTTAGACAGATCTGTACACACATACAACTGAAAACATAAATTAATCAGTTCACCCCTTCCCTCTGGGATGGGACACGTGCTGCTAAACAGCACAAAACTCCACTAGCTCTTTACTAGGAAGTGAAGACTACTATACCCAATTAATATTGCTCTGCTACTACAGGAGTGGCTTTACAGTCTTCTATTTCCCCCAATTGTTCTGTATGGAGGAAACATGGGGTGGAAAAATGCATCTTTCACTGTGAATTGGATTTTCATTCTCTAGCATTTAGGTCTTTTGTACTTACTTTGGGTTAGTTCATGTTTGTACAGTGCTTTGAAAACAAAGTTTTTTCAGTGCTGAGTAGTAGTTGTAATATCCATAATGCCATTGGATAATATTAAAGATCATTACATGCCATTCAGCAGTACATACAGCACTTTTCAGCATCACGGGGAGACAGGAGCACAACCATTAACAAAGTAAGCACCAGGTAACAAAGTATAGGACAAACCTCCACAAAAGCAGTAGCATATTGCAATGGATTTGCCATAGGTTGAATTTTTTTTCTTAAAACAGCAATGCAAATTTGTACTGTAGTCCATTAACAGTTGCCCAGTGTTAGGATGCATTTGTTGATTAATTTTTCTAATGCAAGGATGCAGATTCAGCATATTCTGTGCCAAAAATACTAACTTACTGCTAAACATGTGTATATATACCCCCCTCACACACACCACATTCCTTTATTTCATGACATACCCTAGTTTTCTTTTCCCATGCAGTTTGCCCCTACTGTCCAACATTATTCTAACTGTTCCCAGTTAGTTTTAATATTCTGGCAATAACTATAACAGTTACTTTTACTTATTACTTTAACAAAACCGCAGCAAAACACTGTCTTGCCCTTGATGATCTCTACATATGCCAAGAATAAAAGACTCACTTGGCATAAGGCAGAGCCTTTAATAATACATTAATTTTGGGTAGTGCCAGAAACTATTTTCCAAAGCACAAACTAAATGAAGTCATTCATCAAGCTTTTGCTTAGTCCCGCTTATTGTTCCATCATCCTTTTTCTTTGGTAACTTAGAGCTCCTTGTAGATATTGATGGAGCAGATGCTGATTGAGAAGAGCAGGTGATTTAAGTGCCCTACCCATAAATATTCTTCAGTGGAACCACAGACCGAATGTAGCTGGAGAACTCGTCATGGCTAGCAGGGTCCTTTTCTGTCTCTTCAGTGACATCAATACTCTGCTTTCTTCAGCCTCACTACTTTTCATAGGAATGGCCCTAGTGGATCAGACCTGAGGTCCATCTAGTCGTTTCCTGACACCAACAATGGCCAGTACCAGATACTTCAGGGGAAGGTGCTAGAGCAAGAGAAAGGTTAGCCAAGACGCTTCTTAGCTTCTAATGTCACTGCGTCTGGTATGGAAGACACTAACATTTGGATGCACTGAAGAAAATCAACCTTTTAAGTCAAGGACTACCTTGAAAGTTGTTTTGCTTGTCAGCATTGTTTAGTACTTGACGTAAACAGGAGCATAGGACTGGAGACATGCTGTTGTGAAAGCAGAAAAGTTAGAAGGTGAACAATTGAGAGGTCTCTGAATTAGAACTTTGAAATGCTTCTGATAAAAAGATATATGTAGATATGAACAGGATTATGTCCTTGGCTATGCAGTTCACAAATATGAGCTGTGACTGACCCCTCAAGAAAGTGTAATTAATTCCTATTTAGCATTGTTTAAATTAAACTAATTCTAGCAGATTTTGAATTGTCATAGGTGCTTGAAAGGTCATCTGCGATCATCAAGGAGGCAGCTATTTATTGGCATGTAAATACAAAAAAACCCAACCCTGAAACACTTGTGATGATATTTTGATCTTTAAGAGGAAAAAGCCAAGAGAAGCAGCAATGGAGAGACATTCTAGTATTCAGAAGTGAAGCTAAACCTATCACAGTTTGTGTGTATTCTTCTGTGAGAGATTGAACTTCATCTTAAAGGGTAATTTTTATGATATTTTTTAGTAGTGAAAGAGGTAATTGTTTATTAAATGTACAAAAAAAATCCCATGCTAGTAAAACAGCTAGCAAAATCATCTGTGTTATTTTGTTTTGTTCATTACACATCTGTTATCTGGATCTTAGAAAAATTACATATCAAACACTTGGTTGGAGTCCAGGAAACAAAAAACAAAGAGCCCGAGCCTGTTCCCAGAGAAGTTAATAGAAGGCAGGATTTTCAAAAGAGCCTAAGTAATTCAGGAGCACAAGTGCCATTGACTTCCATGGGACTTATGCTCCTCAGTCATTTAAGTGCATTTGAAAAAATCTCATCCTTAATGCTGAAGTTGAATTATATTGGCCAGATTTCTTTTTTAAAATATGATTTGTTGATCATAGCTGCTGGAGTAAGTTGTTAATATAAAATGGCCCTAGTTCAAGGTGATCCTAGGGAAATGTGTGTGCACACAAGTGTGTCAGAGAGAAACGTCCGTGTTCATACAGAAAAAGATCTCAGAGCATTGACTATAGCCTGTCGTAAGTGCAGACTGGCCCATGGTAAACTCTGCCATACTGCAGATTGCAAATACACCTTAATAGCTGATATTCTGGGTATGATACTGATTCTCCTGAACAGAGACTGCAAATTATGTCAATACCCAATATTGTATTAATTTAGATGGAATAAAGGGCCCAAAGACTCAAAGGTGTTAACATAACACAGTCACTGTCCAACATCAGACAGTTTTAAACAAGGTTCATGGTCTGATATACAGAGACCCCAGCCTGCTCATTACCATAGCAAACTCACCTTTAAAAATCATTTGAACCTTTTATTAGAGATACAGGCAAGAATAAAAACAATTAAATCATTTAAAATGTAAAGTACAAAACAAGGCTTTCCTTTCGACATCCTTTGCTCCCTTTAGCCAGAAAGAGTTTTTAGAGGGGTGTCGGGGGGGTAGGGAACCCTGTTGGACAGTCTCTTCTATAGCATAAAAGATGGTAATAACTGTCCTTTTGGGGAAAGGAGAAGACGTTAGTAGAGATGGGCTGGAGCTGTCATTGTTGTTGCTGCTGCTGTTAAAGTTCAATCCTGTTTCCTAAAAGACTAAACAAGCCAGGGAAAAGAGGGGGCAAGAAAAGAACCACAAAGATAGAAAACGCAGCTTCTGTCTCTGGTGTTGACTTTCACTTGCAACCTCACTGCTGGAAAAAACCCAGGCATGGTACATGGTCTTATCAGCTACTCTGAAACCTGGTAAACTTGCGCCAGCATTGGGCTGTTCAGGGCACTGCATTTAGCTGCTTCTAGGCTTACAGCACTGTTGCAAAATATGCAATCTTGGCTCGGTAATCCAGACTCTCATTACACAGAAGGAGAAAGGAGAGGGATAGGAAAAAGAAGGAATAAGCTAGGCAAGGAGAATGTGTAATTGGATGGGAGGTGGGGGAAGAGAAAAAGTTTCAACATCCCACCTGGTGTTCAGATTTCAGCCAGTGGAGGTGACGGTGTCATCTGGGTCCCTCTCCTGGTCTGGTCAGGACAGCTCTCAGAATTAGGATGAAGTCTGGAGTCCCAGGAGATGGTGGGGGTGGCAGCTATAATGGTAAAGCTCAAGCTTACTCTAGTAGCCAATTTTTCTCTCCAACGTCTCTTTAGGGACCCCAAAAGGGAGGGCAGCATGGAATAAATCTCATTTTTGTCCATGAATTGGGCCTAATTTCTCATGCACCAATTTTGGGTTCAGTAATTTCCTGTGCTTTACACTTTTCTTGTTTAAGTCCATGAGTTCTATCAGTAGGCCTTTTTGTCCCAGTTGCAGTGTCCCAGAGCCAGGCTTGTGCCCAAGCCCAAATGTCTACACCACAGTTTTATGGCCCTGCAGCCCAAACTCCAATCATCTGACCCAGACCCGCTGCTGGTGTTTAATTGCTGTGTAGACATACCCTTAGACAGGCCTATGAGGTAGGTAAACACTACCGCCCACCTAGCCTCTATTTTAATGACAGAGAAACTGAATCACAAATTACATTCACTTCCATTTTTACCAAAAATCAGATTTTTGAACCCAGCTCTCCAGCTGGGAAAAGTGCACTAACATCCCGTGTTCATTTGCCCGCACACATCCCCATCTCCCATTGTCCTCTATGCAATAATGCCATGAAAGGAAACAGCATGCTTATCTATACGTAAGTCGTAAGTCTAGGGTGTTCCCTACAAAACATTCTGTTCTCGAAACAGGTTTGAAGCAAAACCCTATATATGAACCATAACAGATTAGATCCAGATGCACATTTCAGCCTGGGTCCACAGCTAATACCATCCAGTCCAATCCCTAATGCCCATGGAATAAAAAGCACTATTACATTTGGCCTCCTTGTTGGCAGTACCAGCAGAGGGGCCAAGGAATGAATGAGGATGGACCTCCTGGTAAGTGTTAAGAGACAATGGGCAAAGTGTGGAAGCTTGTCCTGCCATAGACGCTCACTCCCTAGGCTATCAGTCCAGAACCTCTCCCAAGGAATGACTTCACTTTCAGTTTTCAAGTCTTCTATGATAGTGTATTGATTGGGAAACAAACTTGCTATTTCTTGAACTTCAAACACAAGATGCTGCCACTTGCTCTGCTCAACACTGCATCCTTGCTGGGAGCCGCCACCTACTGATTGGGGGGCGCACAGTACACCACCAGGTTAGGGATGGACAAACACAGACATAACTGACTTGAGAGACCAACCAATGACATTAAGTCCACAGAGCCCCCGGAAGGTAGGTTTTAAGTAATTCCTCTGCTGAAGGCCCATCACTTTTCTAAATCTGTTTAGCAAGTAGACAGAAAATGCTTTTTTCCCCAGGGATAATGACACTGCTTTCCGAATCAGTGTCATTGCTTTGTGATCTTGCTTCTTAAAGGCACACGCATTATAGCATTAAAAGTCTCCCACATTAGAAGGATGCTACTCATTGTTTTAAGTCTATATTGAAAGTCATTAACCCTTTGCCTCACTGCAACAAGCTGTTGTATACACCAGGCCAATTCAAAATAGGTAGCAAGTACAAGAACTGCATTTACTGGGTCAGCGCCATTTGTGTGTCACACAGAAACCTGAGTTAAACTGGATTACACAGTGGGTCAGTAGGGAGATAGCGCACTAGTACTGATGACAGCCAATAGCCTAGTGCGGTGAGCACTTGGCTAGTAACCAGATAAGCCAGTGCTAACACTGACTTGGACTTGATTCTGTCGTCAGAACCCCGCTGCAAGCCCTACTGGCAGAAAGTCCACAGTTTAGCCAACCCCACCATGCCTTCAGAAATCATGAGTCAGGCTCCAAAAATCCATGAGACTTCAAGTTTTTTTCCTCAACCATGAGGACTGGACACTTAAATTAAAACAAAACAAAACAATGAAAACTGGGCTCTCACAGTCACATGACTTCAGGAACTGAGGCTTTTAGCAAAACACCAGATATCATGAGTCTTGATAGCATCATGAGTGTATATTTGGTGGACACAGAAGTAGAAACAGCCTTCACCTTCTGCTCAACTCAGCCAGCCTGGGAACCTCAGAGCACGCTGGGCTCCGCAGGGCCAGCAAAGGAGGGGGTAGGAGTAGGGCTCCCTGAATTATCCAATCTCCTTGGTAGCCTCTGCCATTGGGATTTCTATGGAGCCCAAACTAGAAATTGAAGCTGCCTATTCTGAGAAAGGGTGTTGGTAGGTGACCTCCCTCCTTCTGTCTCAGCTGCCCCTAAAGACACAAACAGGCCATTTGCACTGCCCAGCTCCCAGGGGGTTGAATCAAATTCCACCATGTGTGACTTCGATCAATTCACACATTTCAGTTTCTCTCATCTGTAGAATGGGGATGATTCAAAGGGATGCTGTGAGCATTTGTACTGGTATTGCTTTGACAATATGAAGCATTAATTGTTAATACCACAATCAAGAATGGCTGCTATTAGGAGGAGCCCCGAAGTCTGCAGAAACGCTTTCCCTACGGGGTCTGCAGAAACCCTTTTTACTGCATTGGTGTATTTCTGTTTAGCACGAGGATTCTCTGGCACAGATGCGCTGTCTGCTGAAATGCAGGAATGGCAGGCAGCGGGCTGCAACTGGACTGTGCCTCTCTCCAAGCATCTCAGAGCAACACCAATATTGTCAGTCAGAGCATCAGAAGCAACCAACTCCGAGCCCAGGCTGGAGCCTGCAAACTCTCCTTTCTCCAGAACATTGTGTCAGCAGCTCAATAATTTTTAATTTTTACCTGTTGCAGCAACTGCCTCGAATCAGTATCCAGTAGCGAGCGAGTCCCCGTTTTTTCACAGCAGAAAGACGGCATACAGCTCAGCAGGATTTGAGACCTCTGTAGGACAAACAACAGGAGGTGCAGTTCATGCCTATATGTATGAGGCCTCTACAGTGCCTGCCTGCCATTCTATGCTTGTTTAAACCAGTGCAATTAGCACGTGATTTTCAGTAGCATATTGACACCCCTTCCCCAAGATTTTAATACAAAACCTGTTTAACTCAAAGGTTTACCAAATTAGCAAGATCAGGAATTCCGCATAAGGAAAAACAATGATGGGCTTAGAGGTTTAATGCACTTGGACTCAGCCTGAATTGCAATGTCCTCCCATGAAGAATGGATGGAGCTGAGTCAACTCTTCAGTCCTGACCCATAGAGATGACGACCCTGTCAGATTCAGGGTGAGGCTTTTGGGAGCTGCAGGCAGGGAGGACTTGGTGGAGGGATCCACACCAGGCTGGATGAGATTTTACTGAAACCAGGCCTATGGGTGAAACCACTGGTGCAGGAGGGGCAAAGATCTGTCCTACCTCTGCCCCCTGAATTATTTTCAGTACAGCAGCAAGATGTGTATTTCCACTCCAGGTCCCACCTTACGCACATTTTTTCTTATGTGGTTGCACCTCTGGCCATCTAATTGACATCACATCCTGTTTGAAAACCCACCATTTCACAAAAGCCTTCCCATAATGTAAAAAGCTGAACAGTTAGGGGATGAGGTGTGAAAGAGTTAAAATCATTCCCCAATCTAGCCAGATCAAGGGATGAGCAGTGTACACTGTTCTATTGATCTCAAGTGCCAAACGAATTAAAGGTTTTATAAAACTCTTTCACTGTCCAATACTGAAACAGTATTACAAAGGTTCAGGATTTTTCTGGTTTGCGTGGTTTCTTGGCAAACACCCAAAGTTCTAAAGTTGGAAGTTTATTGATCAAAGAACTAGAAATCAAAACAAGAAAAAGCTGAAACTGAGTAATTATGCGTAACAATCAAAACGTATTAAAGCCTCTCTCCTTTTGGAGGCAAAATATCAGTCTTACCAACAACCCTTCTTTGATGAAAAGGAAAGGGTTAATTTTACTCCCAGTCCTCATGTGTGCAGGGCATTCGCTTTTCCTGTTTTTTTACGAACACACAGACACAAGGTGGAGGAGAGACAGGATAGAAAAAGGTGGGGAAAAACAGCTTTTGTTGATGTTCTTGGAAAACTGGGCAGCTGGTCAGTCATGAATGGATGCATTAGGCTGGCAGGTCGGCCACAACACCAGTTGCTCTGGACTCTGGCTCACATTTTGGTCAGGAATATCATCTGGTAGGCTCCATTCTCCTCAAACAGAGCAGGGCTGGATGGCCTGTCTCATCTCACTGGGCTGATGCATGCAATGCAGTTGATTTCAGGATCCAGTGAACAGCCGAGAGAGTGGAACGAAGGGAGAAGGCAGGCAGTAACACAAAAAAGGAAGGGAGACAGAACAGGATCTTACATGCATCTGAATGGAGCCTCTGCAGCACTGACATCAGGTATCCCCACTGATGGGCTGAGGACTGGATTGTCATGACGACTTTCAGGACTCACAGGTGAAGAGCAAAGTTCCTTAAACAAGAGCAAGGCCTGATGACTTCCCCCAGGAAAGAAAATCCTCTGGTCTGCTCTGCTCCTTCTGTGCTGGGGTCGGGGAAGGTGAGATGAGAATTTTTTTCCAAAGTCTCCTTTTAAGAATCCCCAAAAGGGACGTCGGGGTGGAAAGTGTGCATCTCCTCCTCATTTCGTTCACCAATTAAATTCACTTCCATAAGGCCAATCTTGGCATAGAATCATAGAAGATTAGGGCTGGAAGAGACCTCAGGAGGTCATTGAGTCCAACCTCCTGCTCAAAGCAGGACCAACCCCAACTAAATCATCCCAGCCAGGGCTTTGTTAAGCTGGGCCTTAAAAACCTCTAAGGATGGAGATTCCACCACCTCCCTAGGTAACCCATTCCAGTGCTTCACACCCAGAAATAGTGTTTCCTAATATCCAACCTAGACCTCCCCCACTGCAACTTGAGACCATTGATCCTTGTTCTGTCATCTGCCTCCACTGAGAACAGCCTAGCTCCATCCTCCTTGGAATCCCTCTTCAGGTAGTTGAAGGCTGCTATCAAACCCCCCCTCACTCTTCTCTTCTGCAGACTAAACAAGCCCAGTTCACTCAGCCTCTCCTCATAAATCATGTGCCTCAGCCCCCTGATCATTTTCATTGCCCTCTGCTGGACTCTCTCCAATTTGTCCACATCGCTTCTGTAGTAGGGGACCCAAATCTGGACACAATACTCCAGATGTGGCCTCACCAGTGCTGAATAGAGGGGAATAATCACTTCCCTTGATCTGCTGGCAATGCTCCTACTAATGCAGCCCAATATGCCATTGGCCCTCTTGGCAACAAGAGCACACTCAGGGCCGGAGTGCTGCCGCCGAAGCAAAGTGCAAGAATGCCACCCCTTGAGAAGTGTTGGGATGCTGGTGCCTACAGCTGGCCCTGAGCACACTGCTGACTCATAGCCAGCTTCTCATCCTCTGTAATCCACAGGTTCTTTTCTGCAGAATTGCTGCTTAGCCAGTCGGTCCCCAGCCTGTAGTGGTGCATGGGATTTTTTTTGTCCTAAGTGCAGGACTCTGCATTTGTCCTGGTTGAACCTCATCAGATTTCTTTTGGCCCAATCCTCTAATTTGTCTAGGTCACTCTGGACGCTATCCCTACTCTCCAGTGTATCTACCTCTGCCCCCAGCTTAGCGTCATCTGCGAACTTGTAGAGGGTGAAATCCATCCCATCATCCCGATCATTAATAAAGATGTTGAACCGGCCCCAGGATCAACCCCTGGGTACTCTGCTTGATACTGGCTGTCAACTAGACATCGAGTCGTTGATCACTACCCGTTGAGCCCGACAATCTAGCCAGCTTTCTATCCATGTTATAGTTCATTCATCCAATCCATACTTTTTTAACTTGCTGGCAAAAATACTGTGGGAGACTGTATCAAAAGCATAGGTAACTTTGTTCCTACATTTTCTTATTTATAAAATCCAACCTCAACATAGTCCTTGAGCCTGATCAAGTAGGCCTTTTTTGCTTGGACTAATTCAATTTCTCTGCCTGGTTCTCTTGCACCTGCTTGTAACATTCATTATTGAAAACAACTTGACCTACTTTTCATGGTTAGTTCCCAAGCACTCAAAATAAGGTTCTATTGTCACCACACTACTATCAATTCAATTTGATGCTAGCAGACATTTTAGTGCTTTGGCACCTAGATACATTGGTGGGCAACAAGACCACAGATTAGTTTTGCATCGGTTTTAATCCAGAATGATGGGATGCATGCTAAGAAGATCAAGCACGAGGGGTAACTGCATGAATACACTCATGCTTTACTTCCCTGAAATGGAAACAGTTCTGTGGCATGGAAGAAAGGTCCTTTGAGGAGCAGGGCCAGGAATCTGCAGAAAAAGATCATCACATGTGTTCACATAGCCATGACAAACTAAACTATTTAATATAACTAATGGATAAAACATACGGCTGAGATTCTGAAGCCAGATGGAAGGCAAGATGACAACTTTCAGGCATCATGCAATTTCTTCTTCTGTTCACCACTTTACATTTGTTTTTTAAATACAAATACTACTTATTTGAGCAAGTTTGAATGTGATGTTACTAGTCAGTGGAAGAACATTGGGAAACAGACACCTAGAAATTGACATCGCAACTTGGGTCTGAGTACTGTTATAGGTTTTTACAGTGTTATACAGTACTCGTCAAAATAGATGAGAAGAGGGTTAGGTATCAGTAAGAGGAGGTTACTTATCTGTAACTGGAGGTTTTTCAAGATGTGTGATCCCAATTTGTATTCCAAACACGAGTGTCCATGCGTGCCATGCGCCGGAGCTGGAGGTTTTCAGCAGCAGTGTCTGTTGACACCCACGGGCATCTTATGTTGCCACGTGCTCCAGGCCAGGTTATAAGAGGCCGTGTGGGCACTGCATCCTCAGTCAGCCTCTTACCGCTGATTAGGCAGTCCGCAGCAGAGGGGATGGTGAGCAGGTACTGGAATACAAATACGGACCACACATCTCGAAGAACCTCCACTTACAGGCAAGTAACCTCCCTCTTCTTCGAGTGATGGTCCCTATCTGTATTCCAAATGCGGACGAGTATGGAGCAGTGACCAGCTCGGAAGTGGATGCAAGGATGCGATGGGTAAGGCCAGCTGCAGGATGGCACATCCAATGGCTGCCCACTGGTTGATGGCGTAACGCGCTGTGAAAGCGTGGATGGAGCTCCATGTTGCCGCACAGCAGTTCTTGTACCAGGGGACATCTGCCAGGGACGTGTCAAATTGGGCCTTCTGTTGGTGCCGAGGTGTGGCGGCAGCCGATGGTCGTGAGCGCTGGGATCGGGGGCACCAACAGATGGGGGTAGGGTTGCAGGAGATTGCCGGTGGTAGGGGGCCAGAGCGTAAATCCCAAGGGACTGGAGGGTCATCCTCAAGTCTTCTAGGGAGTGTAGATCATCATCCGTTTTAGCGGAGAACAACTTGTCCTTGTCGAAGGGGAGGTCCTGGATGGTGGATTGGACTCCCTGGGAAACCCAGACGATTGGGGCCATGCTTCCCACCTCATCACCACTCCGATGGCCAGCGAGCAAGAGGATGTGTCTGCTGCACCTACCGCGGCTTGGAGGCCAACCTTGGCCATCAGGCAGCATCAGGCCAGCAGGGTAGGAACTGCTGATGTTTGTCTTGTGGGATGTCCTCCAGCTTGGCATAATTAATTATTAAAATCATACTTCACCGGCAGAGCCTGGTAGTTAGAGATGCGGAATTGCAGGTCCGTGGAGGAGTACAGTTTGTGGCCCATGAGGTCCAGATGCTTCACTGCCTTATCTGGAGGAATGGAGGTAGAGGAGTGCTGGAGTGACTGTTCCATGGCTGCGTGCACTACCAGGGAAAACAAAGGGTGGGAAAACAAAGTCAGCCCCGTTAGCTGACATGAAGTACCTGCATACCACCCTCTTGGGCGTAAGGGCACAGGATGCCGGCTTGTGCCACACTGTTTGTACGAGTTGCATGATGGCCTGAATAGGCAGAGCTACACATGCCAGTCCCCAAGGTTGGAAAATGTCCAGCAGTTGGTGAAGTTGGTTCTCGACCTCCTCCAAGGGAATGCCTAGGTCGAGGTTCCACCCTCTGCAGCAATTCCTGGTACTGGTGGTGGTCATCAGGAGGTGAGAGGTTCGGGGGGAGGGGGGGTCAGGGCCTTGTCTGGAGAGGAGGCAACTGCCACCAGGACCGGTGGTACCAGGTCGAGCTCTGGATCCTCGTCCAGGTCCCAGTCAATCAGGTCCAGTGAAGGGGCTTGGGTGGGATGGTGTTAGGCCACCGATGAATACGGCTGGTAATAAGGGCCCCGCATTGGTGCCACGAGACCAGGTCCCGTTGGTACTTTGGGTTCCAAGTATATGACGAGTGTGCTTGTTGCTCATGGAGAACGAATGAGGGCATGAGGTGTAGTTTTTAAACCCCGGAATGCGGGGCATAATCCTCCAAGTTGGTTTGGTGAGGCCCTGTATGGGGCTAGTAGGTACACTAATTAATTACTTTATTTACAGGACTAAAATGAAAGAAGTAGAACTATATATAGACAGACAGTTGTTTTTGTAGATACTACGAGCATGTGAAGAGATCATTCCAACTCCAACCATGCGATAAGGAACTGAGGGTGCATCGCCCCACATGGCCTCTTAAAACCTCACCTGGAACACGTGGCAACATAAAATGATCACGTGGGTCAATGGACACTGCTGTTTAAAATCTTCCAGCTCCCGCACAGGCACACCCACGTTTTGAATACATCAAGGGACCATCATGAAGAAGAATCCATATTTGCCTTTTATTTCTGTACTACTTTGATTTCCAGTTACATTTTTTGTACATACACAAAAATCAAAGTTCAAAAGAAAAACTTCATAGCAATAAAATGAGAGATTTCTTTTTTATATTACTTGAAAAGCAGCAAATTACAGTTGTTTATAATTTATTAGTACTGATCATATATGTGGGCATTTTTACAATAGTAAACATAATATTGACAAAAGAGAGCTGGTCTTCATTGCATTTATAAGTGGCTTTTACTATCACGTTTTAGCACTGCCAAAAAGGTTAGCACTCCCAAAGAGAATTCTATTGTCCACACCAGATGTACAGGGACAAACAGCAAGAGAGAGATCTAGAAAGCACCTCCCTCAGCCTCCCCAAAGTACATTAAATCCCTCCTCAAAACCTCTCTCTTCTCTAAGGCCTAAACATTCAGATAACGTACCTTCCCGCATACCCACATCTACAACCTACTTAAAGTTATTCTCTGTCTCCCCCAGTGCATTCTGTTGGATTTTGCTTTAAACTGTAAACACCTTGATAGAGTAAAGGTGGAGGCTTGGCAGATCAGATTTGAAGGTACTTGTGGCCTCCTGGAAAGTGGTCTAGGAACAAGAATGAAAGAGGGAAGCAAAGCATGAGGCCAGGTGTGCAGCTTTGGCAGACAGAGCAAAGGGAACAAAATAGGGCTAGCGAAAAGAGAGCAGAGAAGGGATAGGCTAAGTTGCACAGGTCCTTCACCATGCAACAAGAGCTAAGAAGAAATGGAGTTGGCAGTCTCATTCCAGTCCCCAAGGACAAACATCTGCACCCCCCCAGAAGCCATCATGGAAATTGACCCCAATTGGAAAACTTGTTGCTGACCTCAGCAGGGACACCAAGAAGTGAAAGGGAACGGAGAGTGAACTACCCTCTCAGCAGAAGGGTAACAGCTGAGGTACATTGACAGAGTAGCGTAAGAAGTTTATGTTGTAGACATATGGTGCTGTACCAGTTTCTGGATGGAGGACTTCAGTCTTCAGAAGTGCTCAATCTGGCACCTATCATCTGTGGTAAATTCACACTCCAAATCTCTTTAAACAGACAATAAGCAGACAACTAGTGGTATCTTATGATTTGATGCAGGAAATTAGACAGAAGGGGCTAGATCCCCATCTGGTGTTAACTGATATAGCTACATTGACATCAAATGGAGATATGCTAGTTTAAACCAGCTGAGCATGTTGCCTAAAGTTTCAAGCTTGGTCACTTGTTCCATGGGTTGGTACGAGTGAGAATGCTGCAAAAGCAAATTTGTAGAACACTCACAAGCTCTTTAAGGTCTGAAATGTAAATACATAGAAAGTCTCCTTAAAATAAGGGGGCATTTGACCCAAGAGATTATAGCTCTTCTTCTGGAGCTACTTGGTTTATTGTGCCAGTGAATACCTGCCATATTAGTCTCTTAAAGTCATAGCAACTCCACTGCCACATTTGTGTAATAAAAATCCTTCAAGAATCCAAGGACATTCAGCTACTGATGTGCTTTCCTCAAATGAAATCTCATCTTTTCAATTTGTATATTTAGGTTGTTTTGCTAAATTTTGGTAAATTAAAAATACCAGATTTTATATCCCCGCACCTCAAGAAATACCTCACGTAAAGAACTGGCTCCCTAGCTGTCTTATCTGCCAGGATCCATTTAGACAGCATTGTTTACTGTTGTTTAATCACGTTTGAATAGAGTTTCATGACAGAAATACGGGCAGCCCACGACTGTTGCAATGCTAATCACATTGCTGTGATCCTTGCAAAAACTGCAGCTGGTGGAATTCCCATTTAAGCACATATACAATCACAAATCCAAATCACACAAGAAAATGTTTATTGAAAAATAAAGTTCTCCCTAGTTCTCTCTACAACAGCAAAATCAAAGTGTAGTTCTATGCCATTAAAGTACACATTCAGACATTTACATATTTTTAAAGAATCCCATCCTAGTGAATTTCAATAACTTGACAATATGTAACCAGCCATTGCAACTTGTACTATGTGAATCAAACCGCTTGAACCTAATATAGTGGAACACAACCATTCAGAAAAGCAAAGAACTAAATTTCAAGAGAGAGTTAAAAATGAAAACGTATAACGTGAGCCTGACCCTGAAGTTCTTGTGTACATGCAAATCTCCCATTGACTTCAAAATTTTCTGTGAACAAAGACAGCAGAATTAGGCCCTTTAAAACTCAAAATACTTCATTATAGTATTTAAATTTATCTTTTTATCTGCCCACCCACCTTTTCTTGAATAGCTTTAGAATCTTCCAGGTAACATTTCTGACCCTAGTAATTTCCTTTTCCATTTGGCAAATACTGCATTTCCTTGTTCCTCCCTGTATTTCGTAGGGAGAACAAACCAAGGGGGTTACTTTCTTTTATGGTCTCCAGCATCAATGATTACAGCAAAAAAATTTGTTAATGAATGCAACAAATTCATTCCTGGTATAACCCTACTGAAGCTAATGGAGTGGCAGCAGGGATGAATTTGGCCCTGTGTGTTTTGTACTCTTTATGAGGCTTGATCACTCAAGGTGCTGCACACTCTCCCCCGATCTAACAGAGCATTTAACGTCTTTAGCTTTAAGCAAATGGGTAGGCCCAATCAACTCAATGAGGATATTCACTTACTTAAAGCTAAGCCATTGCTTTGTTAGATCAGGGCCAGTGTCCAGCACCTTGAAAGACTGAATCCTTGATGCACGGCCAGGGGAGGGTTGGAGTGGATTTGGCCCCATGCTTTGTAACAGTGACACCAGAGGGTTAGAACTTCCAGTGTGATGCAAACGTCTCCTCTCACAGAAATCAATGGACACATTGCCATTAACTTCAGTCGGAACAGGGAGGGGTCCATAATATTGCAATGCTGCAACATGCACCCTTATGATCCTAAAGAACTCGTGCACATGAGTAGCTTTACTCACCTGGGTAGACCAGGTTAGTGCTGTTGGACACACAGTATCAGTCTAGAGCACCGCTAGTATTAATCTCTCTGCAGACAGCAGACGGAAGGCCATTGCAGATTTTATAGTAAGTGGATTTTTAAAGCAGGTTCTGTGTTTGGAACGTTGAGGTTATTCCTATTTTATTAGGGTTTAAAGCAGAGCAAATACTAGGCCTTAACTATTTGACAATGTTACATTAATTAAGTTAATGCTGAATTCTTGAAGGGTTGGAGTGGGTCTGCTGACTCAAAATAGTATTGCTGTTTTTAAAGAGTATTAACATAAAAGGACTTAAATTAAAAGTAAGCCATGTACAAGTATAAATATGAGGTTTGTGGTAGCTGAACTGTGTTAAGACATTAGCTCTGTGAACAAGGATAGGATTGATAACTCAACGGGAGACAGCCAAGCTTCAGCCGTTTGCATTTGCTATACATTTCCTACAGTCCGCACTCTGCTCAGGAGCCAGTTTGCTGATCCTGTGGACACATTTTTATTCTATTAGATAGCATTATACTGAAAAGTTTCAAACAAATTGAACATTTTTTTTTCTATAAAGCAGTTTAAAAATATGAAGGAAAAGATTTGGTTCAATAATAGATTTTAAAGCAATATATTTAAAGGTTGGATTTACAGCAACAGTTATTTAAAGGCCTCCTAAGCCTTCCCTGTTCTTGTTCCAAGCAGACTGATGCCAATTGAAAATTGCATTGATTGGAACCGCCCCGAAGACAGTGGGACAAAGGAGAACTAGAAGTGGATGTAGCTCTGCTAATCAAGAGATAAAAGTGAAGAGGCTGTGGCCCAAATATCACAAAGCCATGCCAACATTTGTGGCCATGCCAACAAAACTAGTACATCTGAATAAAATCAGAGCTACAGCAACAACTCATCACTCACTTCCCACTGAAGATTGTCATAATAGGAATCTGTCATCTGCGTTTTTCTTTAGAAACGGAACCCCCCCCCCCCCCCGGTGAATGGATATTTAAACAAAACTTCAACCTATTTAAAATATTAAATTATATACATTTTTAAATAAACGAGGTGTCATGGCAGAAAGATACGTCATAGCAGTGAACAATTCAGAACCATTTATGACTGATAGATGCACAAGAGAGCCTATCATTGATAAAAGTAACTTAAAATGTGAAACCTTTATCCCATTTGAATCAAACTGTGCCTCCTGTTTATTAAAGGGAGTAGCTGCTTTCTTAATTTGAAAACAGAATGGAGTTGGTGGATGCAAAGTCTACCAGAATCTAATCCAGCCTCCTTTCAAGTCCATTCCACCATTGACTTTGACGGGAACAGAATCCGGCCCTAAATGCACTGTGAGCCAGACATACTTGAGAAAGCAATTTGGGCTTGTATATATTAAAAACACAACTCTAAGCTTCCAAATCATCTATGTAACTTGGGTAAGTCAGCCATGTAAAGGGGCAGGGCACACTAGCAGTTATGTTGCACTGTATTGTGTATTTTCAAAGTGGAGTACAAGCTAAAATCCTCACACTACTAGGCTGAGGTATGCAAGCACAATAGGTATTAGAAGCTGTATTGTACAGAGGGAAAAGAAACACAGGTTAATGACCTGATTTTCCATTTGAAGTCAATGGAAGCTGTGGGGGCTATGTACCTCTGGAAAAAAAATCAGGCAATAAATGACTTACAAAATGATGCAGAAATCAGTGATGGAGCTGCAATTGGAACCTAGGAGTTCCTGGCCCCTGTTTCCAAGGTCAGTCCTCTAGATCATGCTACACTGAAATTTTATTATAAGCTATTCAAAATCTCCTTTTCCTGCAGGAAAGACAAACATTTCTAATTCACCAAGAGCCTGCCAGGCACTGAGTACCCCGAGTTCCCTCTCCCTTATGGACTCTAATTGCATAAAGTCAGATACCCATGAAAAGCAAACGATTGTATTCTGGCTAATAGTGCCAGCAAATGAACAAAACATTTTCAGGCACCCAGACTCATGCCTATCTTATATATTCCCATTACTGAAGTATCTGAGTACCTCACAATCTTTAATGTCTCTCTCTCATTTCCTTAACAAACTCACATTTGGCAATTTTAATAGCTATTTCCAGCTCTTCATTGTCTTCTTGTGGGGCAGTGTGGATCTATTTTGGTCCCAGGTCATTAAACAAGAGAGCTATGTTTAAATATTGCATTCCAATGCACTATCTTCCCATCAGACCACACATATTCAACAAAAGATATTACATTAACAATGGTGATTCTTTGCAAAGAACCAGTTATATCTTTTCCTTCATATTTCTAGACAACTTTTCTCTGCTATTTAAAAAATATTTTAGAAGTCACACTTAGTATTTATATAGCAACAAGGCCTTTTTTTTAAACCCTAAAATCAGTGTTCCATTATACTTGTTCACACAGTGCCCACATTCCAAACATACATCCAAAAATAAAAAAGGCACATAAACATTAAATATTTGCAGAAGTAACTTAATGACATTAAGCAAAACACACAATTGTAACTAATAAATTACAAAGAGAGAAACAAAAGACACAACCATAAAGAAAACTAAGCCAAATATGCAATAAGCGTATCTAGTTGTACATGTGCAAATCAACTTGCATATATGAAATAAATGAGGTTTTTATTGGCATTTTTAAACAGTGTATATTTACCAACTTTACCTTTCAAAGGCAAGCCTTTTATGTTAACTTTAATAAATTATGTAAATTCTTTTCTCAAGTTTTCTAATCTCATAGGAATAAGATTTTTCAAAAATCAGGTCACATACAAAAAATACAAAAGTTTAAAACAAAAGAAATTTTTGATTTATGACAGATATGTTTATGAGCTTATAATATGGTTGTTATACTTCAGTTTTGACACACCTGATTTCCATCAATTACAGGTCAGTGTATCCAAAATTAATTCTTGCAAAAACCTGAAGTCTGAAAAAGGAAGTGCGAGTTTCAGTGACAAAGTAAAATACATACATTAATGAAATCCCATCTTATAACCAATCATTCTTCCACAAAGCCATCATTCAAGTGCAGTATGTGGACTATACATTTATTATTTAAGTAAGAGGGGAAAGACTCAGCTTAATCATGGAGTTTATGACAGAAGATTGTGTGTCCACGTTTTAGAAAAAATGGGCAACAATCTAGTTCAACAATTTTAGTGAATGATTCATAATTTCTAAAATAATACCCTATGCATCTGCCTGAGTGCTTACTTGCAGAATGGAGTGTTCAGTTGTACAAGAACCCACTTGCTTATAAATTTAAAGACTATTACCACAGGAAAAAAACCAAAACTAAATGTTGATAGCAACTTCAGTTTTTTTCTATCCAATAAGTCTTCAAAGCAAGCCAAGCAGAATTTGAAAACAAAGAATATCCATATGTAGAAAGTTATCTCCCATGATCTAACATGCTTCTCTCTTTCAGAAAATAAAACTGAAGCTGCACATTGTAAGAGTACTTTTCCATTTGAAAAGAGAACTCAGCATCTTCAAGGTTTAGACACAACAACAAAACAAAGTCCTTGGAAATGTCTCATATTGGGCAGGACTTTTGAAGGGAACAACAAAATTCCCAAAATTCTCTGTGGGAGTAGGATGTAGCCCTACTGATGATGCCCCCTTCCTCCCTCCAAAAAACAACAAAACAAACAAACAAACAAAAAACCCACATTGATTTCTGCTACTGGAAGGAGCTTAACAGTTTTCTCTCCTCCTCCCCCCCCCCTCCTCCAATATACAGTAACAAAATTCAGTAGCTCAGAAATAAACATAAATACTATAGATATCATAGCTCCCCCTGCTGTGGTAAAGACTGCACTGACAGCACTATATTACTGAACAACACAGTGCATCAGAGATGGCAGTATCAACAAACTAGCAGAAATCCTTTATCCTCAGTTTTTAGAGGCAAAACAAATTGTATTATGCCATGTGTTCCATACAATGGTAAGAAACAAGCAAGTGTGTATTTACAGCTTAGTGCCTTTTTTTTTTTTTTTTAAAAACAGCAAATGTTTTCTAATTGTTATATTACAGTAGGCAATGGTGCTTTGGATTGTTTAAGCACGCACGCACGCATGCACAAGTCTTTATTGCCAATGTATGATGTGATGTTCCATCTAACTTATTATATTTCTGATTACAGAAACTCAGGTTGCATCACAAAAAGGCAGATTCTGTTGTCACCAATAAGTTAATGCCAGATATAAGGCCCAAATTGGTGCACATATTTTCTTTAAAGCCTGGGATTCTTCTGGCTGCACTCGTATCATATGTACAGGAATATGGAGAACACCTAAAATGAACTCTTGAGGCACCTCAGATTCCAATCCTAAAAAAAGCCAAGAATCAGAGTTCCCTGGATATTAAAAGCCAATGCAAACAACATCCATGCTGACCGAGGGAATGCCTGCGACACTCCCAACAACTGCTCAATTTCTTTTCATACAAAACTATGCCTAATAAGTAACCAGTTATGTTCCATTTTTGTAGAATTATTGCAATTACAGAAGCTTTACTATCATTACATCCCAGTTATTATTGATAAACACTGCTGCACAGGCACCATATATACTTTCTGGATACTCAATAATCATTCAGATACCAATTTCTATCTAGTCTGCAGTACGTGTTACATTGTGTAACAATGAAATGGGAGTGTTGAATTAGGGAATTTAAACATACTTGAAATTACACTCAAGATGGAAACTGAACTTTTACTTTTCTGTTAATTTCTCTTGATAATTTGACAGTTTCTGTCATGTTTCCCTTATTTGGTCTTTGGTAGGTCATGAGAGACTTCAATACTCTCACACAGCTAATGAATGACAGGTATAAAAAAATGAGTGAACCTGATATATTCTAGAGAAAAATATTAAAGTGCCTATACTTTCATTAATGGAGAGACTGGGTAGTGCTTGTTAAATCTTTACAAAGAAAGGAAAAAAAAATCAAATTGAGGTTTTTCAGTTATGACTGGGAAATACTCAAGTTTTAAACCTGCAAGCTATGGTCTTTTTCAAATCCTACTGCAGACTAAGCAATTCATTTCCCTCTAATTTAACGTAACTTTTCCCAGCCACGAACAGTGCTTTCAAACATGTCAGCTTGTGCTGCAAAAAAATAGAAATTTACTCTTTAAAAAAAAAAAGATACGTTTTACTATTTCAAAAGATTTAGTTCACTGTTCTAAACAAGTCTGAATTTCAATTCAAACTCTTGGTAATTAACTGTAGTTTTTAAATATATCACTGGCCCGCCTATTTAAAAAAAGGACTAAGAATCCAGAAAAGCGATCAACAATATTTTTCTTAAGAAGTTTTCCTTCTCTCATAATTGCTCTTTAAAATATCTTCCTCTTTAAAAACAGAGCTTGTTATGAAGACAGTTCACATTCCTATGATACAATAATTATAGTTAGTTGATCCTTTCTCCATCTTGCAGTAATGTTTTAAGTACTGTAAGATATAGCAAATTGAGGATCAAACCATATTGCTCAAATGATGCGGAATACTTTTTGCTTCACACAGTACTTTGAATAGGCAGACAACAACAGAAGCATGGGCAAATTCCACGGATCACTCTCTAAACAGACCCAGTCAACTGATGACAAGTCCATTCTAAAATGGCCAGAGTATGCCACAATCATAATCAGTTCTCAAGCAACAACAGGATTTGTCACACACTGGCAGCCACTGATCCTCACATGCCCAGAGCTGCCTGTTTAGAGTGCTCCGGTACAGTAGTTGTGATGCAGACGGTACCTTGTAGTATGTGAGGATTTGAAAAAAGGACTGGGAGCAGGCAGCTATCTATTGTTATTTGTGTTACCTTATGGTTCCGAGTTCTTGTGAAATGCACCATTTTATAGCCATTCAAGCTGCAGCAGCACCCAAAATAGTGCCCCAATAATAAATGTAGTCCTCTCCCCCCACCCCCCAAGCGCATTTTTTTCCCAATTTTGTACTGGAATGATGTTCATATTCTTAGCTGATGATGACGGGATGTTTTAACATGTTAAAAAAATAGAAAACACTTGTTTCATCCAAAAAACAACAAAAAAAAGTTTGATGGGTCCGGGAATTTTCTATAAACTGTTCTTCGCCATGATCTCCAAATAGTTACAAAGCATGGAACGTCATTTCTCTTCTCCTTGAGTAGGTGGAAGATTTCAAAGAGCTCCACTGCAAGTGTTCACTTAGAAAAAAAATAAAAATCATTTCAATTATGAATCCCTCTTCTCAGAGAATTCCGCTTGGCAGCATTTGCTCGGCCTGCAGCAAGACAACTGGACAAAAGTGCAGGAAGTATAAGTAGTTCTCTCAAAACCACTTTGTTTGTCCCCAAACTAAAGCAAGGTGCTGCTGCTGCTGCTATAGACAATCTTTACAAAGTGCAACCTGTCCCTTATTATAGTCTCTGCAGGGGCAGATTCGTTTGTGGTTTGGATGGGATCCTGCACAGCTGAACAGCAAAAGATCGCCCTGAAAAATGCAGTGTTTCCTGCTTTCATCAAAAGATGGGACCACGATATCATTTGCAGATTCAACAGTATGGCATTCCACGTTATACCTATAAAAGCAAGACACACTTGTCTAAGTCACATTCCCATTATTCATTTATAGTAATTCAGGGAAATAATTTTCACCCCCAAGACTACACTCCTAAGACTACAGCCGTACTATAAAAAGCCCAAAAAAACCTGAACTAGAGGAGTAATTAAATCATACCATGATATTACACTACACAGTTTCAAAGTAAATACTCAGCCAAACAAAAATAGGTTAATATAGATCATGTAATAACTCCTGGTTTATAGCAACAGACAGTGGGCATAAACAGAATATTAGTCATTTTACTTTCCAAGTTTCCGATAATAGCAACCCCTATTCTGCCTATTGGTGCTGGAAATTGATCAAGGTTTATGATGCTAAGCAGCAACATAAAATGCTTTCATTCCATTAGGAGTCTGGCTCTGTTCCTACAGAAAGGTAAGCTGGAAATGTTAAGTATTAAAAAACAATAAAGAAGTTTCAAACTATGTTAAACTGACAAGCCTCAGAGTCCTGAAGAAATGGGACTGGTTTTGTGATGTGCATCCCTACCTTTTTATTGCACTGAATTGTGCAGGGATAGGAGAAGCTGAGATTGGTTCGTTTCATGAAGTCTTTAGAACTTTTTGTCAACAGTACATGTAGCAGAACATATGGGTGTTAAATTGGGAAACAGTCAAGAATGAGGGAAAAATCACAGTGCAACAAAACTTTTTCAAACAAAATTTTTGATCTTGTGGTATGAATTGGAAGACATCCAGTCTAACATTCCTCCTAGAAAGTTTCTTTGACTGCCTCTCTAGTTCTCCATTTCTCACTCTCCATCTTATTCTCAGTATAGAATCCATCTGTCTCATTTGCTTCAGCCTTCTCTGGACATGGTACATCATTACTGTACCTCCTTCTACTCAGACTATATTACCTATGAAATGCTCTCAAATCTTTGCTATTCGTCAGATAAAATACTATAACCCAAGATGGGCAAATTTCGTCTGCTGAGTATCTCAACTCTTAATGAAGATTGGACCAAAAAGGTGCAATATTTTCAGTGGACAATTATTCAGAACGAGCAATCACAGACATCAAATGCTAGTCAGCATGCACAGTTATTTCCTGTAACATAATCCTATCTCTGCTCTGATTCTGGTTTAATCCAGAAATGTAAAAAGCTGTTCTTCTAATTTATCATCAGACTTCTCCATTGGGGACATATTTTGCTTACATTAAAGTTGTATTAGCTTTATATTGCATCTTCCATGCAGACAAAGATCTGTAAGGGAGCAATTTTTCCACATTTAAGCACAGTATAGACCAATTACAGCTGGATAAATACAGTAATAGGGCCATTCTGCAGAATTAACTGCACAGAAGAACTGCAATTAGGATTTTCTCTCCATAAAGTCTCAGTCAGACCAGTGATCCAGAAACAAAAACCTTTGTGTCTCATTACCAATAACCTGATCCAACCACTGTCATCTTTTGTAGTACATAAAAGTATCATAAGCATTAACATAAGTGCTTTTTTCATTTTGTTTTTGGCAATACATAATTCAGATGTTGGCTTCTCTCCAATCAATGTGACCAGAAATTCCTGGTACAGGGTCATTTCTCTACAGAGGGTCTTTCCCATTATATTTGATCAGAGGGGAAAGTAAGCTGGTATGGTCCGGTATGGCGTGCTGGCAAGAGCCAGTACACCGTGCCGGACCGCACCGGCTTCCGCGGTGGGGATTTAAAGGGCTCTGGGCTCCCCACTGCATCGGGGAGCCAAGAGAACTTTAAATCCCACTCGCAGCTCCGGTGCCCGGGCCGGGATTTAAAGGGCTTGGAGCTCCCTGCCGCTGTGGGGAGCCCCGAGCCCTTTAAATCCCCCCTGCAGCTCTGGCGGTCAGGATAGGGCCGGGATTTAAAGAGCTCAGAGCTTCCGCAGCTGCGGGGAACCCAGAGCCCTTTAAATCCTGCCCGCAGCTCCGGCAGCTGGGCTGGGGCCGGGATTTAAAGGGCTCAGGGCTCCCCACAGTGACCGGAGCCCCAGGCCCTTTAATTTGACCCTGAGCCCCGGGGGCTCCCAGACACCTCTGCAGCTGGAAGCCCCGGGTTGATTTAAAGACCCTGGAGCTCCCAGCCACAGCTGGTGCCCCAGGGCCTTTAAATCTTGATAGGCCACACCTCTTCCGGCAGTACCGGTAAGTCCTGTAAGTTACTTTCACCCCTGTATTTGATCATGTTTAAGGGGGGGAGGGGGAATTTGAACGGTCTTACGTCATGTCATACTGACTGATACCTAATGTATGAAACAGGAAAAGGCTTGGATCATATTCATTTAGCAGCATTCAGGTGTGTGCATAAAATACAGAAAAAGGACAAGTCACCCATTTTCTGGCTGCAAAGCTGAAGTAATGTGGTTACCACTGAAAAGTCAGTTGGTCACTCAAATACCACTGTGTAGTAACTGTTGGTATTTTCCTATGCTGAGGCCAAGAAATAACTGTGATAGGTTAGATACCACTATGAATAAATGTTAACTATTTAAACAATGAGCACATTAAGTGTTTATTTTTAGTCATTCAGGAAAGACAGCTAATTTTCAGAATCCAACAAAAAATGATTCTCTTCACTGTTTGGTCTAGGCACCTCAGTATTTTAAGCAACCCTAAGAGATGAAAGCAAGACAGCCTGTCAACAGGATAAAAAAAGTTTTACATCTGTGTGGCTCTTTTCAGTTTCCAATAGAAGTTGCATAGCTTCAACGTTCCTTGAATACATAAAAGGCACGTTTGTGGTAAAATCACTGGAAATAGGACTAGCAAACCTAGACATCAGACTTCCTATTAGTCATCTGTTGCACTGCAATTTCTGAATACATTTGATTGACATTGTAAAGTGATCATTTTACACACATACACGCAGACACCTGAAAGTAATGCTGATTTCCCTAATGCAGAAGTGGTAAGCATTCTTAATTGACCCTAACTTATCTAATGAAAAGGGTTCTGGAGCCTACATATTTAGGACACTAGTGAGAAAAAGTTTGCAGAAATGCTAATTGTTAATTGCCAATGACTATGGGTGTTTCAGGATTAACTGGAGTCAGAGAGAGCAATATGAAAAAATATGAAGATAAATACAGCTTTATAAACATTTTTATTTACAACTGCATGAACAATTGCCTCAAATCAGCTATTATGGAATTTTAACCAACTGGCAACTGTGGCAACTTCAGCCGAGGGGTTTAACTGTAGTGCAAACATCCTAACGTTTAAGGGCACTGTGCAAAGCAGGCAGGAGGACAGAGACTGCTGCTCTCTCCCCTAAAAGCTGAGCTTTCTGTTGTGAGTATACTGCTGAGTGTGGGGCAGAGCTGGCACAGCACCTGCCTCTTTGCTGCAATACAGCACAGCAGGTGCCCCCTTCACTGTAAGCTGCACTGAAGGAGGGCTGACGTATTTCTCACCCAATCTTCCACCAGCTGGGGAAGAGGTCACAAAAAACTTGGGGCTGGAAGGGGAGCCAGGGAAGAGAACGGGGAGGAATAGAGAGAGAAGGATTCAGCTGGGCAGACTCTATGGCAGAGGTGGCCAAACTTACTGAGGCGCAGACAACAGTCTTCAGAAGTTGGAGAGCCAGGAGCACCACCCTGCCACAGGGCAGAAGCCCCGAGATCTCCCTTCCCCAGTCTGGTAGGTGGAGAATGGGGGTGGGGGAGAGGAGCCACACTTTAACAATAAAAGAGCCATCCCGATCTATGGCAAAGGAGAAGGAGGCAGGAAGACAATCATTTGTAGGTGAAAATGTGGACACAATTGGAGGGAGGGAGGGAAGCAGGCAGCCTGCAGGCAAAAAGTGATTAACAAATCAGCCAGTTATTATTGTTTAGTGGATCATTTTCTTTGTTAAAATGATGGACTTTATGAGCTTGTATTGCTCAGTAAGTAACTGAGCAGTACAAGACAGTACATTTCTGGGGTGCAAGACCGGGATTAGGTATATGTATATATGGGTGTTGCCCAATATATAAGTCAAGAGTGGCTGGACATAGCACTCTTGTATATGCCAGCAGGTGACGTGCATGCTAGAGGTTGGGGTGAGTGGGCAGAGAGGCAGCTCACATAGCAAAGTGGGCCTAGTGCACACCAGACTGGAGAATTAAGGGGGCACAGCTGTCCTACGATCCAGGGTAATCAAGTTAACTACCCTAGAGAGACTAAAAGTTATCAAAAAACCTCTTTAAAATGATTTACAAGAAAATTATTTACTAAGAAAAAGCTTTCAAAGATTTACAGATTGAAGATCAAGTGAGTAGAGAAGATGCTCCAGACACTGAAAATTCTGATGCAGGTCATGCAGCGGTAAGAGGCTGTCGATTCACCCTGCTCCTTATACCCTCGGTACGGAGCACGAGGAGAGCAGGGGCATGTGTGTGGACCAATGGAATCTGCCTATGAGAATACTCTGGATCCAGGTGCATGAAGCGCATGTGTACCCAGAGTGGAATACAAACAAGGACCAGCACTCAAAGAAGAAATACTAAGATTCAAATGGTTAGAACAGTTGTAAGGCTTAAACTTTGCATTTTAACATACTGTATTTAAATTAGAATGTATGTTGCTGTTAATTAACATTTATATTAAGAGACTATTTTAAGGCAGCATATGCACAAAGTCGCAAATTTAAGATTTCTTTTTTCAATTTTAACTTCGCTTTTCAGAAGTTGAGAACTTGACCACTCACCATTACAGATGCATTAAGACTATTTCCTCCCCTCCATAGAATGTACTTTATATAAGGTACCCAACTATATTTCCATACTCCTCAATACTTACTTCAGCAGATCCTTGTCTTTGTTGAGGTGCTGGAAGAAGGATGGCTCACAGATGAGCTGGTTTTCCTGACAAACTTGTTTACATGATTTTCCGGGTTCAGTAATTTTTACCTGCAGTGCACTTAATGGGGGCCACATCACTTGCCCGTGACAGAAATCCTGCAGTGACAAAGTGTACAGTATTACACAAACAGTCTTTGAATAAACTTTTCTATGGTTAGGAAAATAGCAGTGGTAATTAAAAGCCTAGAAAACTTTTTTTTTTTGGCAGCAAGACCATCTTACCTGTATTCAGCTGATAGATTATGAGTTTTAATAAGAGGAATTATCACAATGGATCTCCTAACAATAATCTGACACTAGCCAGTATCAGATGCTTCAGAAGGAAGTGCAAAAAATGCTGTTCTTCCTCCAAGGAGAAATGTCTTCCTATCTCTAAGTTACTGGTTGGCTTATGCCCTGAAGCAGGATGGTTTGTGTGTCTCATTTGTAAACATGAGATTTAATATGATCATAGATGTTCTCTTTATCCATACATATCTAATCCATTTTTGATTCCCTCTTGCCTTCAGTGATATCTCATGGCAACAATTAGTGCTAAACAAGTATTACTGTTAGAATGACACAGATACCACCAGAAAGCCCTGGTAGAGAATCATTCCAAAAGCTGATTATGTATTCCTTATGGAAAAAAGTTCCCAAGTGCATATGTCTGCCCCAACTTGCTCCTTTCCAAATGCTTAGCCATAGAGTCAGTGACACTTATATAAAGACTTAGTTTGATATGTTATGTGCTTTCTCTCTAGACCAAGAACAAGCATTCATGGAGTTTGTTTCCATCTCCTAATGGAGCTACTGGTGACATGACCACCTACACTGGTACGGACTATGAATAACGTGAAATCTCCTATGTGGTTACTGCAGAGAAGGGAAAATTAAGATTTTGTTCTAAGTGCACCTTTTGGTTATTTGTTTTATTTCCATTTACAATAAAGGGGGTTAAAAAACGGGCAAAGTACTGAAAGCTTATTTAAAATGACAGGAGTCAAATGTAAACGTTAGTCACCTCACATCTTCAGAGAAACAGCAGCTTTAAATACAAACACCACCCCATGTTATTGGCTAGTTCTTCAATCTCCCCCCTAACTCCCTTCAAAGTCTGGGTCAAACAAATAAGCCCTCCATAAGTCAGGATGCATTTGAGTCTCCTGGGACCCTCATAGACACTCAGACTTAAAAATCAGAAGGGATCATCATGGTACTCTAGTCTGACCTCCTGCACATTGCAGGGCATAGAACCTTACCTACCCACTCCTGTAATAGACCCCTAACTTCTGGCTGAGTTACTGAAGTCCTCAAATCATGATTTAAAAGACTTCAAGTTAGAGAGTCCCACCATTTACACTAGTTGAAACCTGCAAGTGAACCATGCCCCATGCTGCAGAGAAAGGCGACCCCCCCTGCCCCAGGGTCTCTGCCTTCTGACCCAGGGGAAAATTCTGTGATCAACCCACAGACCCAGATCTCTGTCCTTCTCTGTCACTTCCAACTCATGAGCCCTCACTTTGTAGCAGAAATTCTTATTGTTAGTCCCTAAATGCACAACTTGCATTTTGCACTATTAAATTTCATCCCATTTCTATTACTCCAGTTTACAAAGTTGTCCAGATCATCTTGTATGATATTCCGGTCCTCCTCCATATTGGCTATACCTCCCAACTTTGTGTCATCTGCAAATTTTATTAGCACGCACTCACTTTTTTTTTTTGTGCCAAGATTGGTAATAAAAATGTTAAATAATCTTGGTCCCAGGACCGATCCCTGAGGAACTCCACTAGTAACTTCCCTCCAGCCTGACAGTTCACCTTTCAATATGACCCATTGTAGTTTCCCCTTTAACCAGTTCCTTATCCACCTTTTAATTCTCATATTAATCCCCATCTTCTCCAATTTAATTAATAATTTCCCATGTGGAACTGTATCAAATGCCTTACCGAAATCAAGGTAGATTAGATGTACTGTGTTTCCTTTGTCTAAAAAAAAAAAATCAGTTATCTTCTCAAATAAGGAGATCTGGTTGGTCTGGCATGATCTATCTTTTGTAAAACGATGTTGTATTTTATACCAATTACCATTCGCCCTATGTCCTTAACTAATTTCTCTTTAACATTTTGTCCAAGACCTCGCTTACAATTTTTAACCTTTCTTAAAACTTGGAACTATATTAGCAATTCTCCAGTCATAGGGTATGACCCCTGAGTTTATAGATGCATTAAAAATCCTTGCTATTGGGCTTGCAATGTCATGTGCCAGTTCCTTTACTATTCTAGGATGTGAATATAGTGACTGCCCGCCATCAGCCCCCAGCCAGAGACCCTGGCGCATGTTTACCTTGAGTGTGCCAGGTTGCAGCCCCTTTTCCTTGACCGACTGCTGCATTTTTGGCTGCACTTCTCCCCCCACCTTCCCATATACGCACACCCTATCCGTGGCCTCAAAGTCGCAGGACCTCTTAGTCAACCTCCCCCTAGTGATGGCCAAAGTGGCCCTGTACAACACCAGGGAAAGGATGTTGGCTGAGGGGGTTCTCTGCGACTGTGGGGCCTATTTCCAATCCCTCCTCTGTTCACATATCCGGGCAGAGTTCCTCTGGGCGATGTCCACTGGCTCCCTTGACACCTTCGAAGAGCAGTGGGTGCTGTCCTGGGTTCTCTGCTTGGTGTCCCCTTCAGGTTCCCTTTTTTTTGACCCTTTGACCTTCACATATATTCCGGTTATATTTTCTGTTGTCCCCCATAATATTTTGACTTCCTGGGCTCAGTGGATCCTCCCCATAGGCTGGGGGAGGGTCCTTTAGCCGTGGGCAGGCTTGCGCCCGCCAGTCTCCATGGAACCCAATAGGGTCAGCCCCCTTTTCTATTACCTTGAGGTGGGATCCAACATCAGCAACTCTACTAGTCACAACTACAGCAGTGCATCATGGAGGGAGAGAGGTGGCCTCTCAGGTGAATTAGTGCCAGGCCATTTAGAATTTAGGTAAAAACTAACACCTTTAAATTTATCTGGGAAGGCTACAGGTAAGCAGGGCAGATCCCAGAGCACAGGTGCCACAGGTTTCGTATGGGATTGACCAGTTTATAACTGAGCAGCTACCTTCTGTAGAAGTTCTGAACTGATTTAATATGTGCCCTATATAGAGCACACAGCAATAGTCTGGGTGTTGAAGTAACAAAAGCATGTTTGAGAGTAGCAAGATATGCATTTGTAAGGTGAGATACCTGAGAACATACTACAGGACAAAACAAGAGTAAATGAAATACCTGGACCAATACATGAAAATAAAAATCTGAAGCTGACACATTCAACATCACACAAAAAATTTAAACTATGCCTATAAATGATTTTTTAAAATCTAATTTCAATGCTTATGCCAAGTGACAACTTTGGGTAACTGAAGACCCATTCATTTGATCCTTCACTACTTTGCTGAAACAGACAGGCAAGGTCTCGATTAGTTCCACAAAAAATATCACCACCTTTGATGTAAACACCTGTTCACTACGAACTGGACTGTGCTTTAACAAAAGCATCAGGAACAGTCATCAAAGGTAACAGCATGCAGTCACCATTAGCCTGATCTGCAACAGAAAATTGGTGATGAAAGGCTCTGTATCTTGTTGCCAATCCCAGGAACCAATCCAATCCTCTTGTCTATGGGGAAAATATCAAAACTCCATAATGTTTTTAAATGACGAACTATTACCATAAGGCACAGAATTGCCCCATTCATACTGCTCAATTTCTTCTTAAACTGGAAACAGTCTGCTTTTAATATCTTTCATGATTCATTTACTCTGTATTGTGTTTTCTGATTTCCCCTCCTTTCATTGTTAACTTTGATACCCATAGGAACTTCAGTCTATTAGTGTGGAATCTTAAAGGATATATTCTATTGGTTCTGTAAATACAACAATATGTTAGCATTGTGTTATTTTCTGATAAAGGTGCAGTAATACCTCTTTAATGTTGTAACTATGAAAGACAAGACATCTCATTAGACAGGTACTGTTGGAACTGGGGGCTTAATTTTGAAAGTGAATGAGTACCTGGCTACTCCCACTGAAGTCAAAGAGAGCAGAAGCTGCTAGTGCTTCTTAGGATCAGGTCCTGAATGAACAGTGGTAATAAAAAGGAGTGTAGTCATATTGGTCTATGTAAAGCATTCCTAACCTGTTATCTGCTTAGTTTGAGTTGCTTAGCAACTCAAAACAGAGAGACCGGTCTTTGAAACATGCTTAATATCCTAAATGTTTTAGTGCACTTTATCAACAGAATGTAGTATAGGTTTTAGCAGCCTACAGTTCAACCTTGATAATCTAAAACATTGTATGGACATGAGAATCATTCAGATAACCAGGATTTCAGATAAACATGGTACTTCATATAGTTGCTTTGGGGATTTCATAACTTTTTTTTTCATTAACTGAAGCAACATGGTATACACAAGTGGTTAGTCTAAATGCTTTACACATAAAATGTGACTGTCACTATGAGCAAAAATGATTTTGACAAAAATTGAAAAGAAAAGTAATTATTTCTCTGCAACAATAGCTACTCATTTAGTACTAAATGAATAAGTTATTATTAATGGCTGCAATTCACTTTCTCATTCAGTGGTTTAGTTCATTTTGTAACCATGAGAGCGAGCAATTTTACATTAAAAAAAAAAAAGGCTTTTGACTAATTTACAAGCTCATTTTGGTATCCCATAATTTAATTTTAAATTATGACTGGTTAACATTAATTTAGCTTTAATGCAGGCACCATGCTTTTAGAAAGACCTTGCTCTACCATTTGTCCTTTGGTCCCCATGCTTACTCACTTCATTTTACAAATATACAATTAAACAATAATTAGGGGGAGGGAGGAAATCCAGGTCAGAAAAAAAAGATCAAGAGTGGTAAAAGAGATTTTAGTTATAGATACACACTGCATCAACCAAAGAGGAATATTTATAGAACTAGACCTAACGCTTTGGAATATCCACACCAAAAACTAATTAAAGCAAAGAGAAGAGCTTTCTAGCTACAGGAAGATCTTCCCTGTAGGTCATGCCACTTCCCCCCGTTTACATTTAACAGTTTATCTGCCACTTGGCTCTCATCATTTTCCCTCTTTGGATCCCTCCAATTTATCTCTCTCGCCCACCAAGTCAATATTTTAAAACTCATATCCTCATCTATTGAGACTCCACACAGCCCTGCCTACCATCCCAATCCCTCCCACCTTGCTCTCTTTGGGTATGTCTACACAGCAAAGAAAACTTGTGGCTGGCCTGTGCCAGTGGACTCAGGCTTGCAGGGCTCGGGCAGTGGGGCTGTTTCATTGCTGTGTAGGCTTCCAGTCCAAGCCCAGAAATCTATGCAGCAATGAAACAGCACCAGAGCCCGAGCCTAGCTCGGCTGGCATGGGCCTGATGGGGGTTTTTCTTTGCTGTGTAGACACACCCTTTGAGCCTTAAAGCTTCTTTGTTTCCATCTTCCACTCGTCTTCATGCTTTCTTCCTTAACATATCATATGGCCGGAACAACCTCCCTGTGCCACAGTGTGGCACCCATCTTCATTTAAATTCCCCATAAATCCCTCATCTTCTGCAAGGCCCATGAATACTAACCAACATCAGCAGTACCAACTGCTACCAAAATTATTAGCCAATATTATTTATTTTAAGAGAATCCATATTTATGCTAAAGTGAACCACTTTTCCCAGCAACTTCTATACTACAATAAATTAAAAACTGTGTGTAAGCTTTTGTTACTGGCGCAGAGATAAAAAGTCATATTTTGATGAGGTTTGTGAAAATAATAAGAAACTGATATAATTGTTGCTAAAAACTCAGTACAAATGTCCAGTGATCTCGGATAGCGATGCAGGTTGCATTGGAGTAGAAATATTAGAGCACGGGTAGGCAACCTATGGCACGTGTGCCGAAGGCGGCACGCTAGCTGATTTTCAGTGGCACTCACACTGCCTGGGTCCTGGCCACCAGTCCGGGAGGCTCTGCATTTTAATTTAATTTTAAATGAAGCTTCTTAAACATTTTTAAAACCTTATTTAAAACCACTTTTACATACAACAATAGTTTAGTTATATATTATAGACTTATAGAAAGAGACCTTATAAAAACTTTAAAACGTATTACTGGCATGCAAAACCTTAAATTAGAGTGAATAAATAAAGACTCGGCACACCACTTCTAAAAGGTTGCTGACCCCTGTATTAGAGTAAGAATGACGCAAGCTGATTTTGGGGAGTTTGCGCTCATAGTAACACCCTAAAATACATATACTCTTCAGCATTCAGTTGTATTTCTGGAGCAGTCCATGCTATTGATCGATGAAGTGATAAAGTAGTTAACTCTTACCTTTCTGAATTGTGATGATTGATCTTTGACTAACACTCATGGGTTAATACATTTGGTTAACTGTGATTAATTGACACCTTATTGATAAAGCTCCAAACCTTTAAGAACATATCTGAGGTTATTTTAACAGGTGTTCTAAGCTATTACCATCCTCTAGGGATTCCAACAAATTTTTGTGTTATCTTTTTCTCTTTCACGCTGTAATTTCCTTAGTGTAGGGACTGTGTCTATTTTTTGCCTTGTACAATGCACCAGGCACCCTGCCAACGTTTAACAAATACATAAATAATAGTAATATTCTATCATTCTGGTAGCAGTAACAGCAACACTTTCCGGCAGTCAGAGCCAAACACAATTAATTGAATTAATATGTATTGTTTGTATCACTGTAGTGCCTGGTAGATGCCAGGGCCCCATTGTGCTAGGCTCTAGGTCCCTGCCCTGAAGAGCCTACATATACCCATCACTCAGATATCACTTTAAATATCTATTGAATAATGAGCAAAATTTTTCTGTATTAATGAAAACTACTGTCAATCACAGTTAACTCATCCAGGAGAATCAAACGCAGCATAGACATTTTAATCAACACAGCAACAAAGACAATGAAGTGTTTATTGGCAGTAAATCGGAAATAGCTATGTACTAGTTAATTTATTCTTTTGCACTTCCAGTTTTAAAAATACAATTACAGTGCATTGGGGAGCTATGCCGCACAATAAAAAACAGAACAAACGAAAGCACTGTCTGTAAACCTCTCTCTCAGCCCACACCCACCTTAACAGCCCAAAGAAATGGGAAGGGGTGGGGGGTTGTTTGCTGGGCTTTGTAGTATGCCTGGAAGGTTAAATCTGGGCACTGGTGAATGAAGGGGATGAGCAAGTTCCAAAATTGAAGTCCCCTCACACAGCCCTGCCAGCAGCTCCCTCTTGTTTATATTGAGGGAGCTCCAGCTCTCCAGCTCCAGCTCCAGCTCAAGTCCTTCTGCTAATCTCAACCGTGACAGTATTTCATGGGGAGTGAGGCATCTCTCTCAGGTCTCAAACTATTTAAGGATTTATAGTTAAAACCAACACACCGAATTCACCCAGAAGTTAAGACTAAATGTAATTACAACTGTGCCAAGCCTTTGAGGAGGAATGGTACCCATTCCCCGTCTCCACAAACAGTATCAGAATATTTATGTAGTATTCCATGATGCAAAGACTTTTAAAATATAGAAATAAAACCAAATGGGCTCTTAAAAGAAGCTACTTTTACATGAAAGATTGCTTTGCTTGTGATAGCAGTAGTATCAATACTTCTCACCTCTACGTGACCTTTCCTCTTAGGATCTCAGAGTTCTTTACAAACATTGCAACACCCTTGCAACATAGATAAGTACTATTTTATCCATTTGGAAGAGGGGTATATTGAGTCACAAACTTGAGTGAGTTACCCAAGGTCAGTGCCAAACCAGGAACAGAACCCAGTAGCCCTGACTAGAACTGGATGAACACTGATTCTTCAGTTTGGTGGCAGTTCCAGAGGGGTTAGGGGGCAGAATTAGGTTTGGGTTGAACCAAAATCTGAAAATTTTCAATTTTTTTGGTGAATTGAAAAAGTTTCTATCATGTCTGTTCCAAAGTGAAGACCTGAACTTGAGTCTCCCACATCCTAGGTGAATGCCCTAACCACTGGACTAAAGTTTATAAGGGGAAGCATCAGCAGCACTTCCCCTCTCTTTCCTCCTCTAGCCGTCTTATGAATGACTGAAAATATTCATGGCAAAGTCACAAATAGTTTTGGTTTGACTGAAACTGTGTTTTTTTGCCGAATAAACTATTTGTCTGAAAAATTTTGCCCAAATCTAGTCCTGACACCCAGTACCCTTCGCTAACTGCTAGACCACATCGATGTGGTTTCTTTTTGTCGTTCACCACACCATCATAGCAGTAGAATGGCTGCCAGAAGACCTGAGCTAAGCCACAAGCCCTGAGACCTGATTTGCAGAATTGGACCTTGGCACCCATGAGGGTCCATCCAAACTTTTAAAAAAAAAGTAATTCCAAGAATGAACACTTTTAATATTAAGGCACCCTTTAAAATAGAAAGACTGCACTTAAGAGAGGTTTATTTCATCAACATTGAAAGGTCATACCTGCTTTTCAATGAATGCATTCATCCTTTGTAGCATCCCCTCACATGTAAATTCATAGGGCAAATAAGGTTCAATCTGTTGAAACAGTACAGTGTGGTTAGATTAGAATTTTTAAGGAATCATTTTACTGCAAGCGTCCCTGTGATGTGTGTGATGTTAGCAGCCTGTGTACTGTTTAATACATTATAGCTTTTGTAGTAAACGTACTCATTAACAAATCACCGTTTTACACAGCCCACAGATTAAACTGATTTTTGCTTCCTCAAAGGCAATTCTAAAATTAATCAGTGTTTGTCTCTGAGGAGATGTTAAATGAGGGGAAATTAAGAGTTTATTGAGCAGTGGCAGAGACTCTACTGGCTCTCATAGCTGCCTGTTGTAATTCTGTTTAATTTCCAAATTGAAATAGTACGAAGGAAAATATGATTCTATAATTAGATGCTCTTTGAAAATGTTTTCAGATGTCTTTTGATTTTTTTATTCCTTACATTAAAAGCTCATAATGTAAATGCAGAAATATCGTCATAGCTTCCCTGTTATAGCTAATTAATGGTTCAACTGAGCTAAGCATAGGGCAACTGATTTACTAAATGCACAAAAAACTTACAAAGACTCAATAACAAATCTAGTAACTTGGACCCTGTGACTCACATGCTAAAGCTCCAATCCTTTATGCTTATACGCACGCTTAGTTTTATTCATGTGAGCAAAGTTAAGCACATGTGTAGGATCTAGTACTAAACCCTGATGCTCAGATACCACATATACATCACACAGTGATGGGTGTGGCATCAGACCTCAAAAGGACAGAACCTTCCAGACTGCAGCACTCAATTCTATTAATGAAATTAACATTTTGAGGCACTCTGCACAGCAGTAGCTCAGACACCAAGTACTGATTACAAACAGAATAAATATTAACCTTTTGATTCAAAATTGCTTTCACTGCGTTCTCCACCTCAGAAGGATCATTGATGTTCACAGTCCAGACATGAGGCTTCCCAATGTAAACCTCAGCATAAGGATGCTGAGATGTCAACTGAAAAAGAAAATCAATATACTGGTAAAAAGCAAGGGTCAAGATCTCTTTCCTGGCCCCCTTCACTTGGTTTGGGTCTCAGGATATAATACATATAGATAATGCAATAACAGAGCTGGAATATAAAGATAACTTAATTTCTCTTTTACCTCTGTTTTAGGTTTTCTATATTTTCCCCATTAAATCTTGTGGGTGAACTTGGTGCATATAAAATGCACTGGATTGATAAGTATGGGGACCAATGACCTCTAATTTATCCACACAACAGGTACAGCATAGGTAACAAGCAGGGGAACTTCCCTATCTCGCTTTATGTACCAACCTCTCCCTTTTATCTCTATATTTTGCCCTTGCTCTCTGGGTGATTTCATTTATTTCTTTGAGATCAGCTAACACATCCGGATGAACTACTCCCAAATCTCCTTTTCTATCCAGAGCCTCTATCCTTTATCCATTCCTGCATCTCTCCCCATCTCAGGCATCGCTTGAAAATCTTTCCATCCCTTCAAGATGAAATGTCAGTATCTTTCCATCCAAACCCTCTCTTCTCCCTCTTTTTCTCTCACAAATGTGAGAAATGCACGATTATTACTGTGCACATTTGATTCTGATTTTCTATTCTCAGACTGCTAGCAAGGTTACCGATTAGTGCTTATTACAATATTGATGATACTATTGCCATGCAGATATACATCCTTGGGGAACTGGACTATCAAACTCATTTTATAACCCTCACATATAACCATTGTCCTGGGAAAGGGTAAAATAACTTCGCTTGGACCGACCCAGCTAGGTATTTTCTCTCCCAATTGGTGGTCCAGTCATTATCTTCATTCCTTTGAAACTGTGTACCTGATGCTGTTCTATCTGTGTCGTCGTTTTACCTTTCCTGCTTGGTTTTTGATAACCTGTTTACAGCCTCATTTGATTTAACCCCATGCATTTGGGCAGGCAGAAATACAAAATTGAACAGGGAAACATAGTTACACATAATATTCATATAAAAATAAAGACATTTTCCCCAGTTCATCACATCTACTAGCCTTGGGCGGTCTGAACCCATGACCTAGAGGTGAAAGGCTCTACATACTATTAATGTTCCCCATGTCATCCAATCCTCCATGTTCAAAAGTTCTAAGCTCATACACAGATGGCACAATTAAGACTTTGATCACCCAGAACGAACCCTGACTCTCTCCTGAAAATGAGACTGAATGTCACCTCCAATGTGCATTTTAGAACCTAACTGACATCTTGCTCACTGCTTGCTAGAAAACAAAATAAATTAAAAAAATATCAGCCAGGTCAAACCAGAACAATAAGTCACTTGGCATCAATTAGACCAGGGCCAGAACTGACAGTTTGGCACGGAAAGAGATTGCAATGACATCATGGTATCACAGAAGTTAAGAGATGTGCAAGAATGCATACTGAAAGGAAGAACAGGTTAAAAATGTACAAGAGAGAAGTGTGTCCTCACACTGGCCTGAAAAGGAATGCCTTTTAAATAACATAATACCCCAACATAAGAAAACTGCAAGCAAAGTATTTAAACAACTGCCTCTTTATGTATTACGAGATTTTTCTCCCCTTTTGTGTTCAAGTACTTTCACTGAGCAAAACATTTTTTTTACATATACTTAAAAGTCATTCTTCTTAGATAAAGTAACTATTGTACTTGAACTCCTTGCTGAAGCAAATGCAAAGCAGCAAGGCAGTGCAAGCAAACAATTTTCACAAAACATTCACCTCCTGTTCTATATTTCTGAGCACAGGAAGCCAGCATTTTTTGGAGACCTATATTAACATTTTATGATATAGTAAAAGTGAACATTCACATAAAAATAAAGGTAAAATTTAAAGATTACGTCAAAGTGGAAATAAGCCAAAATTGGATTGAAATAACATAGGCCAGATTTGGTCTATGAGCTTCACGGAGGCTGATGCCTTGCTTCTACAGAGGCCCAGTGAACTCAGTGGGGATGCACATAGAGCTCACTGGAGGACTGGTGCCTTAGTAAGATTAAGAAGATTTTTGAGGAAGACCCACAGATTACATGATCTGTCTATATAAGCCGTATCCTAGTGCACCATGTTCCACCCCATCATCATCTTTTCAGTTCCTCCTGAAAACCCAATCCCTCCACGAAATCCGCATATACAGCTAACCTCAGTATCCTACTGTTACCACTACTGTTTAAGTGATATATATTTAAAAACTCAGGTTATCAAAATTTCCTGAATTTCCAGGGCATTCACATCTGAATTTTAGATTGTATAAGCTACTGGGGGCAGAGAATATGCCTTTATTAATAAGTTGTATGGCAATGAACATAATAATATTGCTTAAGTGCTAACATTATTTGCATTACGTTTCAAAATGTGATTCCCCCCCCCCCCCCAAGTATGTAAATATAATGATTAAAATTCACACAGCTTCAGGAGTTATACTGGAGATCATGGGTTCGTTATACACTTCAGACTGGCAGGCAGCACATTAAGCCAGGCCTGATTTTGAAGCCTTGATATCAACAGCGAATCAACCAGCAATGTTCCACTGTGTGCCAGCTCTTGTGAGGATGTGTTCGGTAGAAATTTTAAGAATACTGTCCTGATGCTGAAATAATGTGACTGGCCAGAGGTGAAGGTCGTAGTCATTCTTGGGGCCCTTCTGCTGCATAGAAATAGAGGCGGCCAGAAACCTAACATTTTCCCCCTGTAAGAGATTTTGAACAAAAAGCTTCCATTTGAATTTTTTTGGGGAGAAAAGTTTGTTTTCCCATGGGAAATTCTGAATCAACATGTTCATTTAATTTAAACACATAAAGTTGTTGTGTGTCACTTTCTGGGTTTCAGAAAACAAAAAAGAAACGGCACTAAGTTGAAATGAAAACTTTTGTTTTGTGTTGATGTTTCTTTTCAAAATGTCTTTTCAGGTTTTTGAAACAAAAAAGTAGCAAAAATTTTACACCAAAACAAAATGTCCATTCAACACAAATATTTTCCTCTCAAATTTTCCTACAAAAAACAACAACAACAAAAAATTCAGTACAGACAAAACTATTTTTTGGTAGGAAAAATTTCCTCACAATTTTTTTTTTTTGACCAGCTCTACCTAAACTGAGAGAAAAAACACAGTAACTGTAGTGATATTTCTGCCAAGTAAATATTAAGGATTATCATCTTTAAAGTGCTTTATGAACATTAATTAATTCTCAGCACTCCTGCGGGCTTTTTTTTTTTCCCCACTGTAGAGGTGAAAACACTGAGATATACAGTTACCACCACCTTTCCTAAATCCAAAGTCTCACAAAGGGGATTAGAATTCATATGTACCTGTCTCCCATTCCTTTTTTTTGATCACTCGATCAGGCACTACTGTCTCAAAAGTAGGTAAATGGAGTAAAAAGTATCAGGGGGTAGCCGTGTTAGTCTGTATCTACAAAAACAACAAAGAGTCTGGTGGCACCTTAAAGACTAACAGATTTATTTGGGCATAAGCTTTCGTGAGTAAAAACCTCACTTCT